>NC_140935.1:78195226-78442726 GCF_014529385.1 Adiantum capillus-veneris | reverse complement strand
TTGGTACCAATTCTACCAATTTGTCTACACCACCGAGAGAGCGTCCACCACTCTCTTTAGTAGATAGTTCACCAATTCGCACACCACACACACCTTGGGGATCACACAATCATAATCCTATAAAGGTGTACAAGACCAAGGATGGAGCTGTTGTGGCAGATAGGGTCAAAAATGCCATGCAACAAAGGATTCCATAGCTCTATATAGTTCTATTTTTCCACTCTATGATGGAGATTTGGAACAATCAAGATGATGAAAGAAAGAATTACATTGTTGAGGCCATTCACAGAGAGTACAACCCGCTAGAGGGGTACAATCTAGTCTTGAATCACTGGATCTTGAGCGTGGCTATTGCCACAATGCCACACCATTGGTCAAAGGTGAGAGATAGGTACATGATCGACAATCCAAAACCAGCATGGTTGGACATAGAGGAGTGGGTGGGGATTTCATGACAGACACATGACAATTCTCAGATATTTTAGCAGCAGAGAGATGCAGCTAGAGCACGTTTGGAGTCTGTTGGATCGTCACATATTGGGAGTGGGGACTACGACACTCTTTGGTATGAGTTTGTAGGTATTATACATAAGCTTTAAATTGCTAAATAAAAAGTGGCTTTTTTGTGGCATGGAGAGTGGGTGGAGATTCTAAGTATCTTGTGAAGATTCCATATAATGAGAATCGGAGTAGACCGAGTAGTAAGTGATAACAATTTTGGACGTGTCTTTTTAAGGGGAACCTTCTGTGATTCCTTCTCACTTTGAAAGGGAAACTAAAGTTGAGGGTAGATTTAAAGGGATGACACATATGTTAAGGATGGAGTCTGATTTACCCCTTGTAACGTTTTGTATTAAAAACGCACATTTGTAAGGCCCCCGTTATGAGGAGAAGTCGTGCATGAAGAAAAATCACTTGTCCAAAACCAAAATTTTCACACAACTGGAATATTCCCTTTTTGCTAGAATATTATGGCCTGATAGCGGCCAGAAAGTGGTCGGAAAACGGCCGGTTGTTTGGCCGGTTGGCCGGTGGCTGATGGATGGAAGTCAATGGCCAGTGGCCGATTTCAAAGGCGGACTTGTCTTCTCAAGGGTGACCACACATGGGCAGATTGGAGAGTTGGATTTGAACTTGTTTACAGAAGGGCGGCTACACACGGCTGCCTCTCATGAGAGAGGGCATCCCTTTTGGCCTATAAAAGGAGGCCTCTACACACAAAAACTGATTGTGAAGCATTGTGGTGCAGTGTGAAGTTGATGTGAGGTGGTAAGAGTGAAGCAAGGTGGGAGATCCAAAAGGGTATAATCCCTTTGTAATCTACTTCTTGTTTTGAAGTACTAAAGCCATTGAGTGGCTGCTTTTCCGTGGACGTAGCCCACATTGGGTGAGCCATGTATATTGTGCTCTCTCTCTCTCTCTCTCTCTCTCTCTCTCTCTCTCTCTCTCTACTCTATAAGCTCTCATGTGTGAAAAATATCTCTCTCCATTAAGTAAACTACTCAATTATCCACTTAGCTACGTCCTATTTCCTACAACATACTGGGGAGATGGCACCTGATTAGGCAAAATGAAAGTGGCAAGCAAGGAAGTGAAATTGTATATGATAGGGGAGGCAATCAACAATCCTTGCAAGACTCATTGGACTCACATGCCACTAGTGACAAACTATGGGTGGTGACGTGGATGTCCACCACTCATACAGCTAGGGACGGATGATGGTGTAGGCCTCGAGAGGACATGATGTTGTATATTTTTTATTGAAGTCATTGCATTGTTGACAACAACGGCACCAACTGTGGATGACTAGCACAACGGAATCGACTTCTGTAGTGAGTGCTTAGGTTCGATTCCAGCTTATTGGAGTGAGTATTTTACTTCATCCTTGGAGAGAAATGAATCCTCAATAAATGAATGGAAGAATCTTCAAAAGGAATATGTGAAGATTTTGCCTAATTGAACTAGTCTTGCTTGGTGGGTATTGCTATAGAACATCTTTAGACATAACTAGACATATGCAGATTGACATCAAGCATCTAGCACTGAAGTAAACAAGTACAAAGTAATTGGAATTTTTTTGAAAAAGAGGTGCATATATGATGATTGGCTACCTTTGTAGCTATCTGTAAAATGGTCCAATTTCAGTTCTTTCTCTACAATTGTTTGAAGAATAAGACCAAGGCATTACTCTTTGCCATACATGTTCTAAAAGATTTTGGAGAGCAGCTAGTTACGAACTAAGTTGGGTTTAGTTGATGTTGCCTCGGCTTTTGTTGTGGAACATGAGAGGATGAGTAGAATTGATTGATAGGCAACAACAATAGCTCAACATGATTTGATGAGCATTGGGAAGAAGCAAGTTGTGTCTCATAGAGCTGACTATATGACAAAGAGCTACTAAAGGGTGTGATACAATTGAGCAAAGGGTTGCAAATCAATCATTTTTCTTAAATCATACTCCTTAACCTACTTTTGTTGTTGTTTACAAATTTCCATTCACCCTAGTAATATCAACCATTTAGTCTCTATATCGGGGACCCATCACACTGTAAATCAAGCGTAGTAAAATTTTCCTTATTCTTTGGGGGGGGGGGGGGGGGGGGGGGGGGGGGGGGGGGAGAGAAAGAGAGAGAGTTAAGTGTTGTCTTAGTTGTCTATCACACAAAACATGTCTGAGGAGGAAAATGTTGGGATAAAGGTTTATCCTTGTGCGAAAGAATGGTTTTGTAGAGGAGAACTTTGGGCTATAATGCATTTCCAAACAAGAACATACGTAGATTGACATCAACCACCCAAGAATAAAGTAAACATGTACAACGTGCATATATTGAGTGTACTGCAATACATAGGTTGAATTTCCCAACTATGAGAAAAGAAGAGGGTATCTATTTGATATATAGATATGATGATCAAGATTGAGCATATACTAGTGATAAAAATATGTAGCTGGACTAAAATTAAGGAAGCATTGAGAAACTCAAAAAATACAAAAATCATCAATATAGTATAAAAATTAAATTGCACTACCAACTTGATATTCTTGTACGGGTTTCGTCCAGTTGTCCAAGCTGGAGAATAATGTTTATGTCAACAATCTACATAAAACTAAGGTGAATAGTTAAATATTTTGTCTTCCAATGAAATTTCTTAGAGTGAAACTGGTAATTATAAAGTGCACATCATACAAAATTTCCATACAAAAGTATGGTGAAGAATTGGCGCTGTGGTCTCTCCAAAAATTATAAGAAATGGAAGTCGGTCCCTATCCCATAGCATTTATGTGCTGCACAAAGCAAACATATAGACATGGGGAATTGGGTGCGATAATGGACCTTGCAGTATTGCCAAGCTAGAGTGGTGGTTAGATCTCGATTGCTCCCACTTTACATCTCATTGCCATGCTTCTAGCATGCCTTTCTTGCTTCTCCCTATTTGTAAGTTCCCATTTCTTGCCCTCTGTAATTGTCTCCAAATCTTTCTCTCTCTCTCTCTCTCTCTCTCTCTCTCTCTCTCTCTCTCTCTCTCTCTCTCTCTCTCGCTCTTTACAGAGATGGAAATTGAAAATGCTCTTTAGTGTGACTGATGCAATACTTTCTTGGACAACACCCTATGCCGAGCATCCTCGGACATTGATGATGATGATGATTTTAGTTTTTTTCACTTTACTTCATTTTTATTTTGTATTTTTTGATCCACTAAGATTATATTAGTTTGGTCTCATAGGTCATTTTGGCCTTTTGAAGACATTTAATATAGCATTTCATTTGATTTCATGTCATCTCTCTCTCTCTCTCTCTCTCTCTCTCTCTCTCTCTATGCTTGCTTCTAGGAAACTTCACCAGTGTAGGGATCACTATGTGAAAACTTGCCATGCGAACGTTGGCTTTGTAAAGAACTTCAAAATGAGGGACAATTACTCTTTAAGGTTTCAACCCTACTTAGCCTTTTGCATGCCATAAAGCATGCGTAAGCTATATTCCTCTAAATTCCTCTTGCTCTCGTCTCTGCATTCATCATAGTCATCACTACCAACGTATACATTTTATCTATCCTAGAATCATTGTGCTTTTTGTGACTATTTCAATCATCATCATGTGGCTACAATTCCTTCTTCTCTCATGCTATCTTCATCTTTCATACCTTATATTTTGTCAATCATGTCTACCGCATTCCATCATCATGTAGATCATGCCTACTCCAATTTACATCAACATCTCTTCTATGAATTTTGCCATGCATCGTGTTGACTATGGCATTCTCATTTTCTATGATGTCTACCACCACCACTGCTTTTTTGTTTTCTCTCATCTTTCAACTTAGCCTCATACAGTCAAGATCCCTTTTTATCATTACAACTCGTGCTGACTCGTAGCTGTCAACCGGGATGCCAGGTGGGGTAGTGAGGACTGAGGTAGGAGGAGATGACTTGGCAGCTCATGAGCTTGATGATGGGTGCTGCTTTAGACTGCACGAGGCCTTGTATTGGTTGATGGAAGCACCATGATTGAGGCAATAATCTAGATTTCAATCATCAACTGATTGAGTTAGGGCCAAGTGGCTCAATCTAGGATCTAGAAACTAAAAAACCTCATTGGGCTTACCAAGTAAAAAATTAGGCCATGTTTTTATCATGTAGATGAGTGGCAATATGCAAGTTTCCCACTTCCTCTACGGCCTTGTTTGGTGCCGTCGCTGGGTGTTTCATCGTTGTTGCTGCTATCCATATCCTCATTTGCGGTGAAGGATACAGAGCTTGCAGATCACCCACTTCCTCTTCTTTAATGAATGTAGCTTTCATGGCCGTTGCCGCCTTCACTTCCTCTTCATCTGCATTCTCCTCTTTTGTTGATGGCTCATCTTCCTCCAAGAAAAGCCGGTCCTTGAAAAAATGCCTGGCTTTTAAAGTTCCCCACGCTGGCTCACGGCGTGCATGTGCAAGCGTAATGGTAACACCATTGTAGATTAGCGCATGCCAAAAAAAAGAGAATTTTAAGCGGATTAAACTCGTCGTGATGCAGTTCTACTTGCTACTTGGTCTTAATAAAAGGGTGTTGTTGTGCCAAGTAGGTTCCTCCAAGCTCAAAAGAGAAAAGAACCTTAAGCTCACCAAGTAAACAAGTGTGGCTGGATTCCGTAGTGCAAGCTCTTGGAGGTGGGGTCATCTTATGGTCCGTAGACTACACATTAGGAATCATATTCACATGCTTCAAAAGTTAAAAGCTGATAGGAAACCATATATGTAGGGCTTTGAAGTTAAAAGTTGTAAGAATTTGAACTTTATTAGGGCTATGCTCTACTCTTGGAGACACACACACACACACACACACACACACACACACACACACACACACACACACACACACACACACACACACACACACACACACACACACACACACACACACACACACACACACAAAGAGAGAGAGAGAGAGAGAGAGAGAGAGAGAGAGAGAGAGAGAGAGAGAGAGAGAGAGAGAGAGAACAATACTTGAGGATGATGATGATGCTTTTGGAGATGAAGTGATTACTTGGAGAGATAGAGCAGCTTGATTTTATAGGCTCTAAAAAAAGACCAAGCAGCACCAAAGCCATGGTTGGGAGATTATGAAAAGTGCCCAAGCAACACAAATTTTGTGGGTTTTTTTTAAATTCAAAGCAACTACCACGTGGTGGCTTGTGCGTCCAGATAGTGCAAAAAGAGCCTTTGACTCACCAAGTAAATAGGAAATGGAGCAATCAGATGATACAATTTTTCAAAAAATAGAAGAGGCAAATCAAAACACATTCTCCTTTGCAGTTGAAGAGGTCAAAAAATAGTAGTGCTGGTAAAAAAAAGTGACGATGAGGTTTAAGGCGAGATGCCATTTTCAAAAATATGGAAGAGTCAAATCAAAACAGATTCTCCTTTACAGTTGAAGAGGTCAAAATATAGCAGCGCTATAAAAAACGAATTTTACTAGATGAGGTTTAAGGAGAGATGTTTAGTTGCATGCTTATCCACTTCTCTCTCTCTCTCTCTCTATGTATGCATGTGTATTTTTACCGTGAGATGAAAACTGCAAAATGTGGCATAGTTGCATGCAATGCAAGTTGAGGTGGTTGAGTAGAGGAACATATGCAATGGGGCAAAGATTGAGGAGTATACTTTGTGTGTGTTTGGATGCCCTAGGGTTTGGGGGAGGTGCAATGGCTGAGGAGGATGGGGAGAAGAAGGGCCAAGAGGTGCATGCAGAGGCCGAGGAGGATGGCACAAACTGCATGCAAAGCGGGCGGGGACATACACAAGCTACATACAAGTTGAAGGAATTTGGAATATTTAAAGTAACAGTGGTAATTTTTTGAAGAGAGAGAGAGTAGGAGTAGGAGAGAGTATGAATATTGCTATGATCTTGGTTTTGAGAAATCAATGTCATAGATTAGCCTGCTTCTGATGCAAATGTGAATGATGCACTTGATGAGGACAACGCTAAAAATGAGGAGGCTAGATGACCGGTATATACTTTGCATGACAGTAAATTGGGTGAACCTTTTCTAATCATACTCATCATGCTTCTTATGCATCAGATTGTGATGCTTTGGTTGTATCAAGTACCTATGACGAGGATCAACCTCTTACATTTGATGAAGGGAAAAATTTTGACAATTGGATGGTTGCTATGCAAGATGAATATGATGCACTTGTTAAGAGCAATACTTGGTCTTTATGTGACTTACATCCTAGCAAGAAATCCATTGCTACAAAGTGGGTTTATAAGCTATAAAATGATCCAAATGGTACTATTGATCACTACAAAGCAAGGCTTGTTGCAAAAGGTTATGTTTAGGCATCGATTAAGAAGAAACCTTTTCTCCCATGTACCATATGACTACTGCTCATTTCATTTGTGCATTAGCAGCTTACTTTGGATGGGATGTATATTAGTCAAACATTAAACCGCTCTCTTGAATGGTGACTTATATGAGGAAGTGTATGTAATGAAGCCTCATGGTTTTGTCAAGAAATAATAGGAAAACAACATGTGAAAATGGGATGGGATGTATATTAGTCAAGCATTAAACCGCTCTCTTGAATAGTGACTTATATGAGGAAGTGTATGTAATGAAGCCTCATGGTTTTGTCAAGAAATAATAGGAAAACAACATGTGAAAATGGGATGGGATGTATATAAGTCAAACATTAAACCGCTCTCTTGAATGGTGACTTAGATGAGGAAGTGTATGGAATGAAGCCTCATGGTTTTGTCAAGAAATAATAGGAAAACATCATGTGCAAATGTAATAAAACATTATATAGTTTAAAGCAATCTTCTGGCACTTGATATGAGAAAATGGAAATCATTTGGCTTTTGAAATTGTCCAACTTAGAGAACTTTGTATGTAAAATGTGTGGATGATGTTATGTATGTGGATGATTTGTTGCACATACTTAGAGC
Source organism: Adiantum capillus-veneris (assembly GCF_014529385.1). Taxonomy (NCBI): domain Eukaryota; kingdom Viridiplantae; phylum Streptophyta; class Polypodiopsida; order Polypodiales; family Pteridaceae; genus Adiantum; species Adiantum capillus-veneris. The sequence goes on along the minus strand of NC_140935.1, from coordinate 78,435,290 downwards.
ACTTTGTCCAACTTAGAGCCTATAATTGTCCAACATAGAGCCTATAATTGTTATGTATGTGGATGATTTGTTGCACATCAATTTGGATGAGATATATACTTCTGAATTCAAGGAAGATTTGAATCCCACATTTGAGACATCAAATTTGGGCTTTGCATCACTATTTGGGCATTCAGTTTAAGCAATGCAATAAGGGTTTTGCATTATGCCAAGCAAAATTTATGCAAACTTTGCTAAGCAAAGTTGGACTTGATGATTGTAAGACAATTGGCACTCCTATGGAGACACATTTGAAATTGAATCTACATGATGCTGAAGATCTTGTAGATGTTACCCTCTACCAAGCAGTTGTTGGTTGTCTCATTCATGTATGCATTACAAGGCCAAATATTCAGCTTGCAGTCTCATAGCAGAGAATATTTATGCATATCCCAAGGTCTAAGCATTACCAATCAGTTGAGATTTTCTACTTGAGTGGACTCCACATCTTGTGTTGTTTTATCCCAAGAAGGATTGTTGCCATCAGATTTACATGATTTTTTTTGAGTTAGATGGGATTGATTGCTATGACACATGATTGTCCATAAGTGCTTTTTATCCACCTCTAGTTTTTGTGAGGCTTGGATTTTTTTGATTCAGATGGGGTTGATTGCTATGACACATGATTCTCCATAAGTCCTTTCTATTTCTTGCTCAATAGCTCATGCATATCTTGGTTGAGCAAGAAGCATCCTATTGTGGCCACCTCTAGTTTTTGTGAGGCTCTTCATATGGCAACTTTCATAGCTACGTGTCCTTAGTATTATTCCTTTGCAAGAGCCTTTTCATTGGTTTCAAGAACCCTTGCTAGTAGCATTTGGCTAACTTAAGCATGCAACCATTGAACGCTATGTACGGGATCATAAACAAGTTGCCCACCTTCACTCCGATTGGAAAAGGAAGAAGCACAAAATCTCACCTTTGCATCTTTCTCCTAACCTTCCTTCAACAGGAGGAACATTTCTTTGGATAATATTCTTGCCTTCTTCACCTCCTCAAGTTGTTGTCCGATCAATTCACACTTAACTTCAAGCCACTTTTTATGCTCAGGATTCAGCTTCAAAAGCTGATCCATTGTGTTTTTTAATGGTTAAAATCTCCAGTTTGGTAGCAAGCTGCTTCACTCACCCCTCGTGCTATTTCTTTCTTCTAGGACTTGCACTTTTGATTGCTTTTTGAATATTCTTGACGAAGATATCCCAACCCCTAGGACTCACCGCATTCACATCTTCACAAAGATTTCTTATAGCTTTGAAGGCCACACTTTTTAGGAGAGGGTATTTAAACAAATGAGCCCTTGTTGTTAGTAGCTTCTTAGATCATTGGTGGAAAGACCCCATCATTTATCCTAAATTAAGATAGTTTTCAAGACAAAAAAGTGTATCTTTTTTCCCATCACTATATGCATGACGAGTTCTACATGCAAGAACACACTCAGCACACATGCTAAGTCTAACACTAGTTTTTAATGGGATTATATACCCATGAATGATGGGTTACAACATTGATAGATATAAAACCCTATTAACAAAATCCATGAATGAAACTTGTGGGTTGATCAAGAACTAGACCCACCCACTGGTCAACATAGTCTTTTTGTAGGCACCTGTGTTTTCAAAATACCCTTACGCGCTCCTCCCAAATAAAATTAAGCAAATTCATTTACTCATATGCCTTATGGCTGATTTGGGAGTTGGAGTATGGTACTCTCATCTAGCCTGATAGCCAGAATGGATTGGTAATTTTAAGGAACCCAGTCTTTCATGCTCGCACAAATCACATTGAGGTGCATTATCACTATGCTAGGGAGAGACTCTCAATTGAACATATCAGCTTGGCTTATGTGTTGACACAAGACAACCTTGCGGATGTGTTCACAAAGGCATTGCCTTGAATTTTGTAGGTGTCCATAGGATATGGAAATTACCTATACCCTATGTGCTAGATGTCATTCACCACATCAATTCTTTAAGAGGATTTTTTCCATGTATATGGTAGTGATGTGTGTGAACAAACTTAGGACCATCAAGGCACCTTTTTCCATCACTAGCAAGCTCTTTTTCCTTGTGCTTTGTATATACACCCATCACTCTATCTTATCTTGTATTTTCACACCAAGTAATACCTTGTCTGTTGTACACCTTGAGCTTCTTCTCAATCTCCAAGACATGTGTCCATTCTTGCAACCCTAACTTTACTAGTAGTATACCAAAAAGATTACTCTTTTCCTTGTCCATCAACTTTAGATGGAGCTTGAACTAGAATATGTTCTAGTTGAGCTATTAATTTAAGATGGTAAGAGCCTTCTTAAGTTTATGGCTCCCTTGATTTTTGCCATCGAATTGAATCCTATCATCATGATTCTTGAAGCTAGTGCTACACAAGGGGAGACACAAGGCTTGATTATATCGGGCAATGAACAACTCCTAGCAAAACTGTTTGCAAATGACTCGCTCCTCTTCTTGAAGGCATGCCCCCAAGTTGTCAAGGAAAGATCTGGAGATTGTGCAAAAATTTTTCATGGCCTCGGGCTCCAAGTGTAATAAAGAGAAGTTGAGGTTCATCTCCCTGTCAGAAAACGACTCCTTTGACCCTTCTGGATGGATAGGGGAGATTATCTCAAAAGGGAATTTCTTAAGGCATCTGGGAGCCTCCTTGAGGGTGGATGTAACTCACAAACAAAGATTTCATTGGGTCCTTAAAAAAGTACAACAAAATGAGAAGTTAGGAGTATGTTCTTCTCCCATTCCCAAGCCGGATTAAAGTGAAAAATTCATTTGTGGTCCCTTATGTTTCCTTCAACATCCCACTTCTTAAGATGGCTAAGTGTCACTAGAAAGAATTCTTAAAACCAGTAAAAAGATTTTTTTAATGGAAAATCAGCACAAAAACCTCCACACCATGGCAATGGGCCAAATGGGAATCAGTCTCTCAACCAGTGGATCAAGGAGGTCTCAAAATTCTTAACGCAAGTGCTCATGTTATGGACCTGTGTGCCAAATTTATGATCTCCTTAGCTAAACATGACCAAGTTTGGGCTGTCATGACCAAGGAGATCTTAAATGCAACTAATCTTGGTTCAAAGGTGGGAAGTAGAAAGGGGTGGAGCTCCACGACAAATTCTTAGCCCCAACTTGGTCTAGCCTAAGTCTAGGTGGCATCTCAAGGGAACTGGTGAGGAAGTGCAAAAGAGAAGCGGGGGTATTGGAGTGGGGGGAAGAAACTAGGTACTTCAAGAACTCTATCTTGCACTGGTCCCCCCGGCTTGCTAAATTTTTAGAACCACTAGAAAGCCCCCACTAGATACAAACTGCCAAGAAAGTGAATAGTAAGGGTCGGAACTGGCTTGTTCACTTTTGGGACGGTAACAGTAAGAGATGGAAAACCATTGACTTGCTGGCAACCCAGTTTCAACTAAATTTCTTTGAGATATTGTTAGTCAACAGAGTAATAAAAGAGCTGGACAAGGTTGTAATGCCAATCTTAGAGTTCGAGTTTGAGTGGAATGCTTGGAGATGGCCTAGAAGTAGTCCTTTTTGAGAACCCCATTCTAAAGGCATCTATCATGAATTAATGCACGAGACTAAGTGGTCTAGTCCCCTCAACAAAATATGGAAGAGACAATGGCTAAAAGAATGGTGGGAAGACCATCTGGAAGCCAAAGTGGCCGCAATTTATGAATATATTTTTGTTTAAGGTGATGTGGGATACTCTACCAACGGGCATAAAGATCCAAGAAAGAGGAATCGGGTTTGATCGTTGCTTGGGGTGCATGATAGCTAGTGAAGATCTAGCCCACCTTTTCATGGAATGCGAGGTGATCTGAGGCCTGGCAAGGAAAATATGCAAGTGGGTCCAAAGAACATGGCAGACCAGGTTCTTCAAGACTGATCTGTTCCTTGATCGCAAGAAGATGGGAAACTCTACTTTTCTTATCTACACTCAAACTATCAGGTACTTCTTCCACCATATATGGCAGGCAAGGAACCACCGTGTATTTGAGGGAGACCTTCATGTAGCAAGATTTTCAGAGATTATACTAGAAAATAGAGTGATGATATATACGCTTGAAAGCAAGCAAGATTTGGGCCCGGGGCGGTCACTTTTTAGAATGTGTATGATATCACGTGAGTTAACCGGAGAGGATTATTAAAAGACTAAAATGTATAAAAATGTATACATACAGAGGGGGGTGGGGGTTTTTTAAATAGGCTCACTGTGTAAGTATAGTATGTATATTGGGGTATTATTAATTACCTCTTGAACGCACGTGATATAGGGGTCTTTTGATAAGTGACTGCCCCGGGGATTTGGGAGACTGGACTAGGGCTACGCGTGCCATGGTTGCAACCTGTGAGAAGTATTAGCCTAGATGAGAGACAATAGACATCCATTTTGTAATCTCTAGCACCTCGAGCTTGGCTTGAGCTGAAGGCTGTTTTGTAAATTCTATGTTGTGCTTAATACAATCCACTCACAAATTGTAAGTTTTGCACACTATTCTACAGAGAGATTGGAGATCTTTTATTATATTACATAGACTAGTATGTAACCCGCGCGTTGCTACGGCCAAAGAAACATCACTTCTATTCTTGTAGGGATATCTTCTCTTCCAAGTGAACCACTATCAATCCTCTATTCCTACATGTGTATTCTATTGCATTTCTAAATGTAATGGATTACACAACCTCTTGAAGATTCTAACAACAAACATAAATATATGTAAGATTCTACAAAGCATTCTTTGATACCAAGCTTGGGATCTTCTCATAGACATTGTTTTTCATAAGGTACTAGCCCTTGTTCAAAAAACTTAGGAGTGCTCTACTTCTATTGTGGTAGAGAGAGAGAGAGAGAGAGAGAGAGAGAGAGAGAGAGAGTCTCCTCCTTCTGATGTATCTTGGTTTAGCAATGCTACCAATGTTGATTATATAGATTAGGTAAGTTAGCATGGTGTGAAGAGATGAAAGCCATTTGAAATCAATGTAACAATAAAGCTTTTTAAAAAAATGGAGTGGGCTCTAAAATTGGTTTCAACAATAGGAACACAATTGAATTCAATGTCTCTCCTCCACTCTCTTACTTACTTCTATCCTTGCGTCTTTCTTATGAGCAAGACATGGTAGAAGTGTACATCATAACTTTTTATATGGCAAGAAGACCATCTTTCCCTTGGTCTACTTAGAGTTGACAAAAGTAATACCAAGTCGAGAAGTACAAACTAGGTAAGCCATCAAGTTTTTAAAGATGGAGGCCCATAATTGCTACAGTGTGTAATTATAAAGATTTTCATGTCTAAGGGTAGAGTTGTGAAAATATAAGGGCTCATAGTTTCCAATGTACTAGAAAAACTTCAAGTTTCAAAGAGATGAGATGAAGTTCTTTTAATATTAAGAATGTGATTACATCTATGCTACTCTCTAGATTCTTCTCTTGGATTTCTATCTATGTTCACAAGCATGGTAATGGTTTACATCATCACCTAATCACAACAATACACAAGCAGCTTAGTATGATAAGGTGCACACTATTTGTTCATGTACGCTTTCACATCATTTGCATCTTAAAAATGTGATAGAAATGAAAGCAAAGTAAGGTTGCTTAATTGTTTATTTTTGTAGGAGTTTTGGCCATTATGCTAAACTGAAGGACGTAGTGTAAAATTGAGGTTGTGACTAAAATCATACATGCCATTGATCTCTATCTATCTTTATCCTCTAATTACCCATATTTCTCTTTGAGAGAGTAGATTGTAATCAACCAGCTTGAGGCTATTTCCTTGCACAACACAATCTATACTATACCAACCATTTGGCTTAATTGTTTCTCTGTTAAATGTGTGATTGAACATTGAGGCAATGTAGGACAAACTTTTTTTGTGTACACATTAGGTTTCTTGAAAATTTGAGAATGTCAGTATCATACCCTACTTGAGTACACACACACATACATGTATATATGTGTATTTGTGTGTGTGTGTATACATATATACACACACACACACACACACATATATATATATATATGTGTGTGTGTGTGTGTGTATATACACACACACACACACACACAAATACACATATATACATGTATGTGTGAGTGTGTGTATGTGTGTGTGTGTGTGTACATATATATATTCTTATATCGAAGATTTGTCACATAGGTCTTGAAGCCTCTTGTTGTTATTATAGTACAATAACTATGACATTCAATACTTTTATGCTCCCTTCGTGCCCCCCCCCCCCGCCCCACCCCAGACTCTCTCTCTCTCTCTCTCTCTCTCTCTCTCTCTCTCTCACACACACACACACACACACACACACACACATGTATTCGATGGATAGCAATTTGCACGGAGCTCATGTGTACATACATCATGGTATAGTAGTTGAAAAGTTGGCATTGCGGTTGAAGTGATGACCTCAAGTCAATGCATGAAAAGGATGAGCAAACTCTTTTTTCTCAATCCTGTAAAGAAAAGTATAGATGGCTATGATTGGTGACTCTCAGGCTCTCTCTCTCTCTCTCTCTCTCTCTCTCTCTCTCTCTCTCTCTCAGGTCTTGAACTTGAGACCATCAAATAGATCTTTGAGATCTCATTGGATCACTCCTACAGAATTTTAAATTCTTCTTTTTTTAAGATGTGTGTGTGTGTGATCTCATTGAATTACTCCTACAAAATTTAAATTATTCTTTTTTCAAGACGTGCGTGAATGTGCGCGCGCGCGAGAGAGAGAGAGAGAGAGAGAGAGAGAGAGAGAGAGAGAGAGAGAGAGGGAGGAAATGAAACAAAAATAGCTTTATTCTCACCCAAGTTTCCATATATATATTTTGGGATTTTTCCTATGAGATTAAAAGTTTTATTCTTCTTCTTTTCTCTCTCTCTCTCTCTCTCTCTCTCTCCTTCCTTTTTTTAGATATTCAAGTGTTAAAGACTTGTTGTGTAACTTTAGCGTCTTTTTATATTGTTCTTACACTCTTAAACATGTTATTCTCTCTTTCTCCTCTTCTCCCTTCTGCTTGTTGCGTCACTCGTTGACTCTAAAACATTTTCTCTATGTGTGTGTGTGTGGGGGGGGGGGGGGGGGGGGGTGTTTGATTTTTGATAGGCACCTTTGCCTATCAAAATTTAGAGAATTTATTGATTTTTAACCTTTTTTTCACGGTTTAACTCTTAAAAACAAAAAGGACAAAATATTCAAGAACTAGTAAAAGGTACGTTAACTGGTCAATCTCTCTCTCTATTTGGGGTGCCGATGTGAGGGTTGATTTTTGTTGGGCATTTTATTTATTTTCTATGGGTGAAAAATGTTAGCTATCCTTTTGAAAATACACTATTACTCTAAGAAAACCGCATTATCTTGGAAATTTGACTTGATGTGTCACTATATATAAATTTTGTATATCACGTGCGTTCAAGTACTATTTTTAAACTCTTTATTTGTGAATTTTTGACAAATAATTCAATCTGTAAAAAAAAATCCAATTACATTTTATAGTACCTTTTTGTTTGTGAAAATGTGAAAAAAAATTAATAACCCCTTCTGTTGTACTCACTCGATAGTCACATAAATATTAAGTGACCCCCTCTCCCTCCCCCCCTGAAATTTGAAGGGCTTGAAGGGTGTCCTTGGTGAGACGGAGTCCTATGAGATTGAAAGGAAAATCTCTCTCTCTCTCTCTCTCTCTCTCTCTCTCTCATGTGTGCACGTGCACATACACGCACACTCTTGCAATGCGACTCTCTCTCTCTCTCTCTCTCTCTCTCTCTCTCTCTCTCATGGTCAATAACATGGATAACTACTTCTTCATTTACATATATTTTTTCAAACTGAAACTATCCCAAGTCGACACCACAAGAGCTATTTTTTTTCTATCTCTTTAAAGAAGTAAAAACTTTAAAATATATATATATATCAATATTGGTCTTGAAAAAAACCTCTTGAAAGAAAAATATCTCTTCAAAAATTAAATTCTCATTAAATAATAAAATCGCCACTAAATTTATTTCTTTTTTGTTATGTGCATTTAAATGAATACATTTATTCTATGCAGAGGAGAAAGTCTTTGATTGTCCATGACTAAAGCACTTTCTACTACTAAAGAAAAAGTTTTTTTTAAAATTTTACATTGTGACAAAAAGCTTAAAAGCTGTTTTGTTGTTTCTTACAATCTTACTCTCCCTTTTGCATTTTAGAGAGGTTTTCTCTTAAGTGAAGCAGTGACAGATACATGGAGGGTTCTCCTTCCTTGAAAAATTTAAGCTACGGTATAAAGAGTATAGAAACTACATCTACCTCATGTCTCCGTAGAACATGCATTATACTTGCTCTATGTCACTCCCATACATCTTGGTGTTCCATCTTGTGTGATTTAAAACCGCGTGCTACCTTGCAACTGGAAATCGAGACTACGCCTGCCGCCACAGGATGAGATCAACTAAGCTAACTACATCGTTGCAAGAGGTTGCTTGCTCCGTTAAGCAACACACCACAGTTTAAAAAAGTCCTACCCTACCTTCTAGGTCATTGTGTCATGCTTCTCATCCTCACCATATGCCATGTCCCCCTCCCCCCCCTCTCTCTCCTTTCCCTTTTCTTTTCATTTAAACATCACACTAGCATCTCTCTTGATTCTTGAACACTCAAAAGTGAAATTGAAAACCTAAATGGAAGACAATGTGCAAATGAAGTAGTTCTATAGATGATGCATTCTAGACTCATGGTGACACCCATCATCCCAATATGTTAAAAAATGAGGATGGGCACACACCAATAAGGCTATGGTCACACGCGGTTTAGTTATCAATTATAGTTAACTAAGCCAACTATGCCCAGACAAAGCATTAAATGAATAACTAAGCCTCTTGCATGGTTACACGAGGCTTAGTTATTCATTTATCCTCCCAACAACTAAGCCTTGAACTTCACAACTATGCCAAAATTGGCATAGCTTCAAGGGTGGACATAGTTATTCATTTAATGATCCCTTTTGCATGTGATCAAGAATGAGGCTTTATTAGTTATTTGAACAAATAACTAAGCCTCATTCTTGGTCACACGCTAAAAAGAGCATTAAATGACTTACTAAGCCTACCCTTTGGAACTATGCCGAATTTGGCATAGTTGTGAAGCTCAAGGCATAGTTGAGAGGATGAATGAATAACTAAGCCTCGCGTGACCATGCAAGAAGCTTAGTTATTCTTTAAATGCTTTGTCTGTGCATAGTTGGCATAGTTATCAATAACTGATAACTAAGCCTCGCGTGACCATGTCCTTAGTAATTTGTTCAAATAACTGATAACTAAGCCTCGCGTGACCATAGTGTAAGAAGAAGTCCACGTTTGAGAATCGAACATGTGACATGACCAATCAAATGTAGGCACGTTAGCTTGCAATAACCACTAACTCATAAATCAGTGGAGTAGACATTGTTCTTTTATTAGAGGGTACAATGTCTCAATTTTGGGGCTCTTGAGTCCTGGCTCTTCCACCCTAGCCTTTCAAAGGCAGCACTTTTGCTTTGGTATTCGTGTACCCTACTTTCTAACAAACAGATAAGGACAAGGAAGTTGTAGTGTGATGATTCATCATTTAACCTTGGTTGGACAAATGGACAAATAATTTATACTTCATTTGTGAGGGAGTGCCCACACATGCTAGAGACCTTTAAACATTTAATGTGCGAGTTGACTTTCTCTTGTTTGGTGGAGGGAAAATTGAAATCTTTTTTTTTGCTTTTGTATTGCAAATACGATTAGAATTTAGAACCCTCTTATATACATTTAATCTGCCGTGTATAACGGCCGGGAAAAAAGTATTTCTTGGCCAAGTTTCCTAGGGGGCAAAATAGTTAGATCTTTACCTAAGTCCTAAGTGCGTAAAAGCATTCCTCCTCCTTCTCCATGAGATTGGCTTTGGAGTGTGATACCGTCTTCTTGATGCTCCTCAAAATAATATCCTTGGATTCATCCACTGTTGATGAGCGGTAAGTTGCCCAATGATCTAGCAAAGGTGATCAAGCATCAGCTTAGCCATTTCATCTTAGTCCTTCACCTCATTCCCCTCCCCACCTTCTAGCGAGTGGATTAGGCCTGAACCTCTCTTAGCTTTGAAAAAAACGCTCTTGATTTTTTGCTTCGAGTTGAAGGTAGGTTTCCCTAGATAACAACATGGCCTTTCTGATTTCCTCCGTCTGATGTTCAATGAGGTCATCTTTTGCTTCTACCCACCTTTTGTGCTTAGATCAGACGCAGTCCCTTTGTGTTTTTTAGTTGTCAATCACTCTACTTCATCTCCCAGATGGTTCAGGAACTCCTCACGAGTCTTCTTCTATCTAGGGCTTGTGGTTGTAATCGCTTTTCTTTTAAGGTGCAAAGGACCCACTTATAAACATTTAATCTGCCATTTGAATTTCCCTTATTTTAGAAATTTGAACTCTTTTAGAAATTAGAATGCATATGTGACCGTTGAGAGAACCATTTTTTGGCCATATTTTTAAAGACAAAGTAGTTAGACAATCAAGACTTATATCAAAATATAGGATATTTGTAGGGTTTATAACTAAAATGCTCAATTTCTTACCTTAAAAATCAAGGTCCAAAGGATTTACAGCCAAGATTTTCCATTTTCAATTAGGAATTACATATTAACCAGTAGGATATGTTAGAAATTTTTATCCGTGGGTTTTTACCTTAACTTACACCTAGGACACATAACCAAAACTAGCTATGGGCACTTGGATTCTTAACTTTTTCAAGCTCTATTGTAGAAGCGGATGAGACATGTGACTCTGCATGTGTTAGCCTAGCGCCTTTTTTTTGGGCCAAATTCACAAGTGGAGATGTAAATTAAGAAACCAAAAAAAGTTACAATGAAAGACATGATCCTTCCGAACCATGGCATCAACCGACAATCTAGACATATAAAGCCAGATACATCAGTTGATAAAGGATGCCACCCTGTAACCATATGTCATCAACAACAGAGGGGAACTTAAACTTGCTTGGGTTTGCCACCAAGGAGAGAGCCCTGCCACAGCACACCCCTTGACTACCAAGCCAATGCAAAGGATACTGCCAAAAAGAGAAGCAATGTTTATCACATGTTTTTCTCCTTTTGTTCTAACAAACTAACAGTGTTGGACATAGATCCCAAGACATTCACAGTATATCTAATGAGATCTAGTTTTTAGCCCTGTAATCCACATGCATCGGAGTCAAACTGGATAGATTCATTGGACGTTCGAGCCTCTATGGAGGGACTAATAAGTGGCTCTAATTTATCTTGAATGTCATTTGTCGGGCTATCAATCTCTTTGCTTATCTCACCATGGTTCATCTCACTTTCACATGCATCCTTCATTGGCTTGTTGAAGCTTGCAATAGGCTTAGTATCCTTAGACATACGTCTCCACTTTTGTCGTGACCACCAGATTGTGGATCGCTTCTACCTCGGGGCAGTTCCTAGCATAGTGACCAATTCTACGACATTTATAGTAGGTATTGAAAACCAAAGAAAAAGCCAAGTCATGCCAATAGGCACCAACGTCTCCCATATTGAGATCCAAGTATTTGGGAATGGTCTTGCTCTTGTCCCATATAATGCACACTATCCATGTCGGATCTAACATGCTACAGCTTTGGAATAAACAACACTCGACCCATCAAATTAGCAATAGAATCCACATGGCCTCGAAGCTAGAGATAAAGGATCTTGAGTGTGACCGACACCTAAAAAAGTTCATAAACCCTTTATTTCGACTTGGGCATCCATGTCATTGTGTAAGCAAAGTAGGAAGCCCGCAAGACACCTCCTTTGATAACTACTTTGATAACTAGACCCTGAATCATGTGCTTAGAAAGACACTTTGCCAAATAGAACCCTTTACCAACTGCTGGGAAATGTAAATACATAAAAGAATTTATGCTTAGTTTACTCCTCACATTAGGCTCCTCACACCTGTAGTAGAGAATTTGGTCTCCCTTACCATACTTATATAAGCCCACATGCGTGTTGTCTGTTTTGACGTGAGTAGCCACATTTACTTGTCTAAGCTTCAATGGATTTTTATCAGGCTCTACGCCAACCTTTTCTTTTGTGCCTGTTAATTCCCATCTATCCACAATAAAGGGATTAAGCACAACTAGATACATGTTTCCATATTCATTGAAATATTGATCGCCACTATCTACGAGCTTAAGCTCAGTAGGCCTCTCTTAAATTTTAGCACAATAATGATCCATACTTTCTTTATAGATTTGATTACCCTACTCATTTTCATACTGATATCGTAGGTGAAAAAGTTTTAGGTTTGGTGTAGGTTGAAATGGTCCCACACTCATTTTTGTTTCTACCTTGATACTTACATTTTTGGATCCCTTAGCCATATAGGTATATGATCTCTTAGAAGAAGTACCATCCTAGGGCTAAAAGTTTATCGTGTACCTCGATCCCTTTCCACTGACCACCTTCTTCTGAGAAGTTTTTTTTCTTATCAACCATATCCTTGGTCATGATAGCCCAAGAGCGGTCTTGGTTTGTGATTGAGACCAAGAACTTGGCACACAGGGCCTCAACATGAACAAGAGGGTTGAGAATTCCAAGGCCACCTTGGGCTAACAGTCAAGCAATACCTTTCCACTTTGCCCTTGCCATGGAAAAGAGGCTTTAGTGTTGTTCCTCCATAACAATCTTTTAGCTGGTTTCAAAGAATCCTTTTGATTACATTTGGCTATTTTGAGAAGTGGACTGGTGAAGGAAATATACGGGATCATGAATGAATTGATCACTCTGACCTGACTTTGGAAGGGAAGAAACACATACTCCCACCTTTTCGTTTTCCTATGGATCTTCTCAAGTACCCACTAGAACCTTTGCTTGTGAATGACATCCACTCCTAAAGGGCCCCCCCAGATGCCTGAAATCGTACCTTTGTGAAACAATCCTCCTTGACTAGACCGATGGGTCAAAATGAGTTGTTTTTTTTCAGGGAGATCAATCTAGACTTCTCAATACTACACTTTGACCCAAAATCCACAACAAATGTTTGCACGATCTCAAGGGCCTTCCTGAGCACCTTAGGGAATGCTTTCAAGGAGAGGAGGGAGTCATCCGTGAACTTCTTGGCCAAGAGCTGGTCATGACCGGGAAAAGCTAACCCTTGTATTCCCCCTACTCAGTAGTATCTTTGAGAATCATTATCAGAGGATGCAATCCAATAGAAAAGAGAAGAAGGGCTAGAAGGCATCCTTGATTGATCGATCTTTTGGCTTCAAAGGAGCCCACAATTCTATCATTAAATAAGAGGTTAGATTGGCTGCCTATACCCAAAGTGTGTATAAGCTCACAAAGGTGCAGTCCAAAGCCCAATGATTTCCTAACATCTTCAATGAATGACCACAAAAGCTTATCATAAGCCTTGTTCAAATATAGCTGAAGCAAAATGCACTCTTGCTTTGTGAAGGTTGTGTTGTGTACTCAATACCAACCATTGCTGTCAAGATGTTGTCATATATTGACCTTCCTTTGATAAACCCGTGCTGATGAGGGGAGATGACTCTGTCAAGGAGGGGGGCTATTGTAAGAGCAACTTACTTGGGAATGATCTTGTATGCCACGAACATCATAGTTATGGGATGCTAGTGCTTAAGCTGCGAGCAACATACCTATCTTGGGATAGGCTTGATAAGTCCTCTCTTCACCTTGGAATCCAAGGACCCCTACGCTTGACCAATTCTTGGTTAGCCATGCACGTGATCAGGGCCTTAAGGTCCTCCTAGAACTCCTTGAATAATTCTTTCATCAGACCATCTCAACAAGGAAATTTATCCTTCCCAAGAGCTTGCAATGCAAGCGATCATTCTGCTTCAGAAAAGGCCATCTCAAGACAAGAAATTTTCCTCTTGACACTCTTGATCAAGTTCACTCTAGCTTCATCCACTTCTTGAGAGCGGGTCTCTGTTTGGCCAATGATTTGGTTCAGGTGATCTAGCATCATTTTAGCCATAACATCTTGGTCTTGTGTAGCATTCCCATTCTCATCTGTGAGTGAGTGGATGGAGCCCTCTTGACCTCCTTGAGTTGCTACTCAGCTAGGTTAGATTTTTCTTCCAACCACCTTTCGTGTTCTTCTTCGGAGGCCAATCTAGAAGCTAGTCTGGATTAGCAACCTCCTCTTAAAGCTCCTTCCATTGCTCCTCTCGAGTCTTCTTCACCCGAGGGCCTGAGCTTTTGATTGCTTTTTAGATATTTTGAGCAAAGAGGTTCCAAGCTTTAGGGTTTTTAAGATTATCTTATTTTTTGAGTTTACTCAAAGCTTTTCTAGTAAGACTTCTAAAATAGAGGGTTCTTGAACAAGTGTTCCAACGTACTCTTTGTTGGTAGGACCTTCATCTCAATTAACGATGGGATCTAATCAACCGGTAAGAGAAGTAGCACTTGTCAAGCCAAGAAGATGTGCGGGCATATTGAAGGCTTGTGTACGTGAAGCCCGGTGTGTTGTTCGAGGGACCAACCTCCCACATGTCCATCATAGCCCATTTCTCATACAGCCCAGTCATTTAGCTTTTTCAAAACCTGCCAATAGACTAGATGAGCCTGTTCTATCCTTGCTCTTCTCCACCATATTAAAGTTGCCAATCAGTAGCCACTCTCCTTCAATAGGGGACTCCCTAAGGTGCATCCACAGTCTGGAAAATGAGGTAGAAGAGAGGAAGGGAGCACTGTGCAGGGGCCATAGGTAGAAGAGAGGAGGAGGCAATTGTAAGTTACAAGTATTCCCTCAATCACAACTCACAAGGCTACCCAGGTGGAGAATAGCTCAGCACACTAGCTAGCCACCTCTCCGACAGCTCTCTTCACACTCCACCAAGAAGGAAGTTGGGGGAAACAGCTTCTGTTGCTTCTCTTCCGCCTTGCAAAAGGGTGAAGCTGTCTTCATAACAAGGATACCCAATGCCAAAGAACATGTATGCAAGGAAGGGGAATCATGCCTCAATTTCTCTCTCTCTCTCTCTCTCTCTCTCTCTCTCTCTCCCCCCCCCCCCTCCCCCCCCCCCCCCCCCCCCCCCACCCCCCCACCACCACCAAATTACATTGACTACATCTCACATTAAACCAGGCCTATGTGTGTGTGTGTGTGTGTGTGTGTGTGTGTGTGTGTGTGTGTGTGTGTGTGTGTGTGTGTGTGTGTGTGTGTGTGGTCTCAATGGAGAAATTATGGCTACAGCACGTGCATAAATTGATTAAGAGTTTTTTCCTAGTGGGGTTCCTTAAATAAGCTCTGTAAGGTGTTAATTGTTTCACTGTGTTTGGCTATCTCTTGCATGCATGAAATGTAAAATACATATCATTTCCCAATAAATAGAAAAATTTCCCTTTGCCATGGATAGCCTTGCATCACATTGTCTTGTGACATTCGGGGTGTGCAAGCCAATGGAAAGCTCCCAAGCTCAGCATCCCAGTGCAAGAGAATTTTTTAATTATAGAAAAAGATTTCAATGTTTTTCATGGCCTATCCATGGATGGTACCAACCCAAACTAGTGAAGTGGCACAAAATCATTGATGTGGAGTGGTTTAATGTATTCAAAGATCTAAAGGATTGTAGATGATATCGCTTAAATGCAATTGCACACATAGTGAAATGTATGACCAGGTGATGCAGCTACACTACAGGGTGTACCAATAGGCCTCAACCAAGATGGACATCAACTTTGCATTTGCAAAGGGCTTTGTAAAAGAATTCAATACAACGGCAATTGCAAGCGGTTCAACCATGCAGTTCAATTGGGCTGAGTTTGTTGTCCATCATTTATAGGACCTTCAAGAAAAAGGATACTAGAAGGCCCATGTGAAAAATGGAGGATGTGTAATTCCCATTGTTCATGTCAAAACACCGGGGAGGGGTCTATTGAAATGAAGGAGGACTACTCGGGCCGAGTAGCTACAAATATTGCCAAAGCTACCAAGGCAATGCCCCTCTCTCACCACAACACTCACTAAGGTCCAAAAATCTTGTCATAATTTGACCTTGAGAATTTGCAGCACATAAAGGTTGTTGGTGAACATCTCACAAAACAACAGCAGGATTCTAAACAGCATCTTATGAATGCAAGACAAGAGTTCAAAAAGTTGCGAGGGTTTTGAAATCAAGAAATGGTAGGGTTAGACTAGTTGTGGTTGCTATGAGACAAAAGTTTTGTGATGCTGACAATGATTTGCAAAGTTTACTACAGAGCCACAATGTGGATGTAAAGAGGGAAATAAAGCTCAAAGTGAAGATAGAGATACTTAAAGAGACACTGGATGGTTTGGGGTTTCCTCACAGTGAGGACACCCCAATTGATGTTGAAATTGACATAACTTGTTATTGTGTAAGTGTCCGTGACTTTTGTGCTTGCACCTTATGTTTGGAATATGTGCATAACAATCCTATATACTTACCATGATTCTCTTTTATTTGGTTTGTATATTAATGTGGAGGTGTAGGAAGCAAAATTGCATGCCTGTGAAAGTCAATTCCAACTACTCATGCATCTAAGTAAGATGCTACAAGGCTTCTTCTTCCCCACTGCACTTTGTAAATGAGCTATTGACACTTTTACAAAAATGATAGGAGGCATATGCGATGGAACAACGATCAACTATTGTATTGGCTATGGTCTGCCAATAGAAGTACATGAAATCACTACAACGGTCAAGATTCCCTATGCACATGGCTATCATCTGCTCTGATTTGTTGCTGCATGCTCCCTAGGGACAAAATGCAGAGCTTTCGTTTGTTAATAGAGGATACCAACAAAATGTCTTGCAAGCTTACTGGGTAAGGAAATTCTATCACTCCAACCTCTGGTAAGATAATCATAAATGGCAACAAGATAATTAGTTAGCATACTATGAATGCTAATCAACAAATTGTGTATGCTAGTTAGCATAGTGCGCATGGTGGTTAGCATACTTTGTATGGTGGTTAGCATACCCAATTAGCATAGTAGCATTCTATTAGCATACCCATTTATGCTACTTAGCAAACTAGAAAGCATACATTCTACTGTGTATTCTAGTAAGCAAACCCAACTATTTTAGTAAGCAGACATGCTACTGCGTATGCTAGTTATCATACCTAGTGATTCTAGTTAGCTAACTAGAACACATACTAGCTTAACTAGTAAGCTCAAAAGAGGGCAATGGTGTGTCACTCACCGCTCTATGCTCCTGCCGTGGAGGATTCCTCGCCGCGAAGAAGAAGGAGACGCCGCTACGTCGTGCTCAACCACTTCACCGCCGTCGTGCCGCCGCAATGCTCGATCGTGCTCTCTCTCTCTCTCTCTCTCTCTGTCTCTCTCTCTCTCTCTCACACACACACACACACACACACACACACACACACACACACACACACACACACACACACACACACACACACATACACACACACACACACACACAAGGAGGTGAAGAAGAAGAAGATGGAGATGGAGATGGAGCAAGAGCACTCTTCTATTGCACAAATGAGAGAATGAATGAATTTTAGATTTAGTTGGTTTTATATGAGCTCACCCCATTCACACTTGGGCGCCCATGCTTAGCCAACTAATCCCTTGAATGTCCCAGTTAGAGTGCGCCTCTCATCGGCGATCACTCTTACCCTTTTCCTATTGGTCCGACAAGCCCGATACCTGACTCTACCAAATACATAATACACGTCCGTCGTAGGTGATGGGGTGTCTGTGAGCCGTGAGGGTTAACATGCCCCCCTTCCTGATGTAGATTCTGTCCTCGGAAGCTATTGAGTTGAAGCTCGTTCGTTGAGGTGGAAGAGCATTTGAGATGAATGTCCTTAGCCTTCTTCAGTCACTGCAAAATTAACAACATTGGCACAGTAAATGCATTCTCATAAGTGAGTAAAAAGCATATGCAGTTTTAGGTAGACAAATTGATTGGTAAAAGAATTTCAAACAATTTGTCAGCAATGAACATTAAATTGCAATGTAATCAAATGCATAAACAGATATAAAGGTAAAAAATTAAACAAGTCTGGGGTCGCTAATTTGACGGTCTAAAGGCACTAGAGATCGAATATTAATACCATGGGTAAGCTTCTTAATTTTCTGTGGTCAAATAAGTTGTTTAATCGCGAGAGCCAAGTATTCATGTTCGAGGGCTGACTAGAGGCTATATCTAGAAGACCTTGTAGTTAAGCTACCATAAAAGGAATTTCTCATGAAATCATCGCCTGACTGATTACTTTTTCTTTGACTCCCCAAAGTCTTTTCACAGTGATTCAATTTTGATGTGTGTGCTTATTTTGTATGCCTTGGGTTTTTTGCTTTTCAAGTAAAAGCGCCCATACTAGGAACCTCTAGGGCTCTAGTACCATAGGCAATACATGTGAGTGAAGTACCAAATCAAGCTGAGATTTCTCTTCCAGCTTAAGATTTTACAGTGTGGCACTTTGATTTTTTGTTTGTTCATTTTCAGCATTTTAATTTTGTAACTTTGGGGGGTCATATAACACTGATACACCTCCCCAGGCTCATCACACTAGTAAACTCCCTTTATAATACTTAAGCTAAAGGTCAATAGGGTCAAGCCCACTAGAAAGCCCTAGTACATTTCACACAATGCTGCCTAAATTGGATTAAGAACCTAAGTAACCATTAATTATTAGGAAGGCATTCCCCATGGTATTAAGAGAAGATTTCTAACACCTAACTTGGTCAAACTAGTTTGTCGGACTGCTTGATTTTTAAACCTAGAAAAGTGATTATGACAAAAAATTACATTGAATTAAATGTTTGATACTAAGCAAATGCGGTGAATATTAGGCTACCAATCACAATTAAAGCTAACAATCATAGATGCAAAAAAGATAAGGGGCAATGCTAATGGACAAGAAACACCTGTTTGTGTCGATGGTCGCGCTTGATTTGAAGAGTGAGTCGAGATAAAGATTCCATGAAGGTCCAAATCCTACCAATAGCAACACGCTCCTGTACACACTAGGAAACAAAAGGAATACCTCCAGGAGGTACATTAGTGGAAAAAGGTCCCAACACTTATTGAACACAACAAAAAACATAAGGAACCCTAACCTAATTATTTGCACTCCCCCTAGAGAGTCAAGGGAATAGGATATTGTAGAGGTTGGGGGGAAACCCTAAGGCTAAACCCCTATCCTCGTCGTCGAGATAAACAAGGTCATCATCCATGAGACCATATGTGCCATCCGTGTAGTCCTGTAAATTTTTGTCTTCATCATAGGTGCCCATGTTTACTAAGAAGGTCACTAGACGCCTATAGTCATCTTGGTCAAAAGGGTAGGCTTGTGCAATGGAAGAAACGCTCTCTACTAAGTATGGATCATACGTGGTCAAGAGACATATCAGCCATTCTAACTCCTCAAAATTCCTCTCACATGCTAGCATTTCTATCAAATCCCATTCACATGCAAGCACTGGAAAGACCATGTGAAATATTTGTGAAAAGTAACAAGGGTACCTCTCACCCAAGGCAGGAGTGGATGACTCTAGCATACTAGCCATATCCGTACACGCAAATAGATGATGGTTAGAGTGCAAATATTACAAGGGTCATGTTCTTGTGCATAATTTGTTTTTATGATTTGTGTTATGGCTCTTGCTCTTTTACTTTTTTATCTTGTTTTTGTGAGTATAAGGCTTTATATATACATTCCCTAAGATTGGAGATTAAGAGGTCAGGGAGAAAGGTTGAGAGGGAAGCAAGTGAATGATGGATGTCCACAAACACTCCCCCCTTCCTTGGGTAGATCATACCATTTGAAATGATGTCGTCACCCTTTGAAACCAATTGTTCCAGTTGGTAATAGGTGATGATTTTTGCCAGTAGTTTTCTATTACCCTAGGTGCCTTGTCAAGTTGCAAGGGTGGTAAGGTACTCTCCCAGGATCGAACTTGAAGTGGTTCATCAGGTGATTCTTGAACACTGGGAGGTGTGGATTCTTTTGTAGCTTCATGGAGGTCCACTACTATAGATGGAGGCTGTGTAGAAGCTTTTACCTCTATGTATGTATTACATGAGGAGCTAGAAGCTTCATGGAAACTCCCCCCTTCCTAAGCTAGGTGGAATAAATTGGTTTTGCTTTGGAGTCCAAACTAGCTCTGGACTAAGTGTGTAGCATTCTGTGATCTTTCCCTTCCCACGGTCTGCCATTGGCTTTAGCATTACACTGTTTGACTCATATGGGTTTGTTGTCAATAGGGAAGGACACATTTTACGTTTAGGTACCTAAATTTTCTCATTTCCATCATAGTAGCCTTGGGCTTCTAATAGTTGTTTTGGAATCCATCGTGATTTGGTCTTGACTCTCCTAGGGCGCGCTCTTGGTTTTCCCGGGAAATTTCTTCTTGGAATGGATGGGAGGGTTGAGGTAGTTGGAAGTAAGGCCTTGGGGACCCATTGATATGTACTCTTAGGTCGTGCAGGTTGAGTACTTGCAATATTACTACTTGCTGCAACTACAAGTGTTGAAGTGCTAGATTCATGGGTAGCCGGCAAAGACGAGTTAACCACCTTGGCTTGTGAATGTTGGCTATCCTTCAACTTTGCTAGAGTTTGTAACGTAGGTGACTTTGCTTGAATGATAGGGGTAAGAGTCGGTGGTCGCGTCGTGACACTACCAGTATCCCAATCAATAGTGCATTTGGTTGCCAACATCCACGTGCGTCCCAGGTTTACGTTGCCTTCCATAGCTCCCGCGGGCATGACTAGAAACCTCTGCACTATGCTTCCATTGTCATACACAACAGGGGTGTGAAGGACTCCAAGAATAGCAGTTTTCTTTTTATTAATGCCCTTAACTTGCATCGTACTCAGGGATAGGGTCGGTTTCCCTAATTGACACCAAACTCCATAGGATAACAAATTGTGTTTAGCTCCCGTATCTAATAAGGCATTGTATAGTACTTTCCCATAGGGGCTATTTAGCTCAATTGGGTATTGTAGGGGTGGCTCAGATTCTAATGAGTCGTCATCTGTGTCCTCGAAAAATGCTTGCGTGATTCCCAGATTAGCCTCTCATTGGCGTCTAAGACGTTGTTGTCGTTCTCGAGCCTCAACTCTTGCTTGGATTTTTTTAAGCTCTGCTTGTTCCTTGGCAGCCTTCTTTTGATGGATGGCTTGCAACTCTTCCTGGCTTAGAGGATCATAATATCTTTTGAATTTACTCCCATTAAGGAATCCAATGGTTTCAACTCCATCTAGAGTCTCCACACGAATGGTACCTTGCGGGGTAATTTCACACACTCGATATGATCCCTTACCAGCGTATTTCAATTTCTTCTTTTCATTACGTACCCCGTACATAAGAACTTTATCACCAACCTTGATGTCTTTATCCTTTAAATGGCTATCAAACCACTTCTTTCTCCTATCCTTCTCCACTAGAGCATTTCGCACAGCTAATTGCCTTTCTTCATCTAGCCTTTCCAGGATATATAATCGCTCCACTAAGGGGTTACCATCCCAACCTTCTTGAGAAGCTACTCAAAGACTAGGAATGACAAACTCCCATGGCAAGACTGCTTCTTGACCATACACCATCTTAAATGGTGTGCAATTAATAGCAACTTTATACGCAGTACGATAAGCCCATAAAGCTGATGTAAGCTTTAGGTCCCAATCAGTGCGATGAGCCTCAACTGTCTTTGTCAAAATGGAGATGAGAGTTTTTTTGGTACTCTCAGCTTGGCCATTTTCTTGGGGATAATAGGGTGTAGACTTGTGGTGAGATATCATGAAGTTTGATGTGAGTTCTTTTATTACTTCATTTATAAAATGAGTTCCATTGTCACTCACAAGTTCAAAGGGGCATCCAAAACGTGTGATAATGTTCTCAAAGAGGAACTTAGCTGTTGTTTTTGCATCCGCCTTTCGTGTTGCTTTTGCTTCAGCCCATTTAGTTATATAGTCGGTAGCCACAATGATATATCGTGATTGCGTGTTACGTGCAGACGGACTAATCGGTCCTACAAAGTCTAAGCCCCACTTTTCAAATGGTTGGGTTACCTTGATGGGATGTAGAGGCATCCTATCCCTTCTTTGTGGCTTGTTGAAGCGTTGGCATTCATCACATCCCTTTGCAAAAAGTGATGCATCCTTAAACAGAGTGGGCCACCAATAGCCTGACTGTAAGATCTTTCGGGCAGTCAACTTTCCTGAAAAGTGACCACCAGCTACGCCCATGTGTGCCTCTTGTAGAATATATAAATACTCATCCTCGCGGACACAGCGCCTAAGAAAATCATCTTTTCCTCTCTTATAGAGAGTTCCAGCCAGTAAGCAATAGGATTCGCATTCCTTGATTAATTTTTGAGCTATGTCTTTTCGCAGTTCTTTGGGTGGAAAACCATTAACTAAGAAGTTAACAATCTTTTCACTCCATTCAGGCATTGTCTCAACAATGAACAAAGGAGTATCAGGCAATTCATCATCAACCCCCGTAGGAGCTTCGCCATTAGGGATACGAGATAAATGATCCACCATGACATGTTTCCTCCCAGGCCTCACAACAACGGTGAAGTCAAACTCAAGAAGAATTAACAACCATCATGTAATTCGACCTGTGGAACACGGCTTGTTTACCAAATATAGCAATGCTTGATGATCAACATAAAACACAAACTTGGTAGCAAGAAGGTAATAGCGAAATTTCTTTACTGCATAAATCATAGCTAGACCTTCGCGCTCTGTAGTAGTGTAGTTCATCTCGGCATCATTTAATTGGCGACTTGCAAAGCTAATAGGGTTGTCCAATTTATGTTCTCCTGGTTGATTTAGAACACACCCAATAGCAAAATTTGATGCATCAATATGCACATGAAAAGGTACATTCCAATCAGATGTTCGCAGGATTGGAGCACTTGTTAGGGCCTTCTTTAATAACTCATAAGATTGATGACATTCTTCCGTCCAGTGAAACTCGATAAGAAGCTTATACAATGGACGCGCTATCTCAGCAAAGTTTAAAATAAACCTTCGATAATAACCAACATGGCCCATAAATCTTTGAACTCCTTTATAGTTAGTAGGTGGTGGAAAATCGGCAATGGCTTTAATCTTACTCTCATCTGTGGATATCCCGTTCTTGGACACTATATGCCCTAGAATGACTCCATGCTTAACCCAAAATTGGCATTTGAAAGGGTTCAATGAGATGCGATAAAATCTGCACCTTTCAAATATTTTTCGTAGATATAACAAATGCTTCTCCCAAGAAGAATAAACACAAAGGTCATCTAGGAAAGCTTCACAAAACTCCCTTAGAAATTCTTTAAATGCAGTGTTTATTAATCGTTGGAATGTAGCAGGGGCATTCATTAAGCCAAAAGCCATAACACGAAATGCAAACACTCCAAACTCTGTGATAAAAGCAGTTTTAGCTTGGTCCTCTAATGCAATTGTGATTTGATTGTAACCAGAGTACCCATCTAAAAAGCTATAAGCTTCCTTGCCCGCAACTCTTTCAAGCACATGTTCTGAATATGGCAAGGGATAATGATCTCTCCTAGTTGCTGCATTAACTTTCTTGAGGTCCACGCACACTCTTAGTTTCCCATTCTTTTTTGGCACAATGACAATGATTGGAGAAACCCATTCTGAGTGCTCAATAGGGTATATGAATCCACATTGGATAAGTTTTTCAATCTCCTCTTGTACAATTTTGGTGTACTTAGGATTCATTGGATAGGGTCGTTGCTGGACGGGTTTAGCAGTGTTGATCATGGGAATTGTATGTTGCACCACAGAAGGTGGAACGCCCTTCATGTCATGATATGTCCAAGCAAAGATATCCTTGTATTCCTTGAGGAGCTCCTTAAGTACAACCTCTTTAGTTTCGGTAAGGTCTTCAGCAATAAAGACTGGTTTAGACTCCTCACCTGGTTCTGCTAATTCTATCTCTTTAACTACCGCTGGACCATCATAGACTCCACTGCTTCCATTGGTAGGTATTCGTTGGGCTTTGGCATACACAACCTTTCGCTCCCCCGTGGTATAAGATTTAAAATGTTCAGGAGCCGTATGTAAGTCAGCAGGCTCTTGTCCTGACGGAGGCCTTTCTTTTAGTTCTGCCTCCTTTTGTTGTTGTGCTAACTCTTGGTTTTGACGTCTTCTTATAGTTCGACTCAATTTCGGCTTTGTAACCTCCAATTGAGCGAGGTCAATGGGTCGCGGGCTGCACCACATGACACTCTAGAGATGTTCACCCCAATTGTCTACTAGCTTTCGATGAGCATCACATGCCCCTAGATAGCTAAGCCATTCTGCAGTAGATCTTTCCTTGTTTATCCTTGCTCTCACATTTGCTCGATATCGTCGTCTCTTATATGACCTTTGTTTCTTGTTAAGGTTTTGATTTTGGTAAATGTTTGAACTCGACTCGCTTGATAGGTCTTCGCTTGTATCTTCTTCACTCTCATATAAATTACCATAGATGGTCGTACTAGACCTTGAGTGTTAAGTTTCTATACTTGGCTCACTCGATGTTTCCTCAGGTTTTGAATCCATTTCTCCCTGAGATTCCGTTTCTGATGTGTATTGTCCTGAAGCCTTTGAGGAATCATCGGTTTCACTCTCAGGTAGGTGTGCCTCTTTCTTATCATCGGATGTTACATGCGCTACACCTAACATGTTTACTGGTGCAATGTGTGGTATCTCTTCCCCATCTGGTGTTACCCAGGTTGTTCCTCTAGCTCCCCATGTATCTATAGTTTCCAATCCACATTGTCTGACTCAGCCATTCCGGGTAGGATATCCATATAAGGAGAGTTCTCCCCAATATCTGTGTCTTCATTACACGTGTAACAATACTGTAATGGAGCTGAGTGAATTGTTGTGTCTGATCGATTATCAATGATGAATTTATTTCCTAGAGGATGCGTTCGACCACTTAAAAGATCAACTCGAATGACAGAGTCTTGGAACTGTAAGTAGACGTGGTTTTTGGACCAGTCATGCACCATTTTTGCTTCCCTCATTAATGGACGCCCTAAGATCATCTCAAATGACATAGGATGCTTGGAAAAATCCATAACAATGAAAGTTTGCCTTACCTTGTGTCCCAAGACCTTGATTCTGAGATCCTTCAGCATTCCAATAGGCGTAACAATAGATCCATTAGCCATTTTTACCACTACGCTTGTGGCTTCAAGGTGAGGTCGGCCTATAGACTCCCAAAAACTCTTTGTCACCATGCTGACTCCCGCACCACCGTCAAGGACCCCCTTTACAGTTAATCCTTTAGTAGTGATTGGTAGAGTAGCATTAGATTCATCACCTTCAAAGTATTGCCCCAACTTGTTAACGGGTACTTCAATTATAGATTCATGTCTCGCTAGGTCAGATGGTGGTGCTAAATGTTCCTCATCATTCATTACCGAGTCAGGTTTGTTCATATGTGCAAACTGTGGTAATCCGGCCTGTAATTCTCCATTGAGGAAGGCTCGAAGAGCTGAGACTAGCTCGGGGTCTTTATATAGTTTGGACATGATGGTGGTTCTAACTTCTGAAGACATGAAATCCATCAATTTGGCAACATTTAATGGCATCTTGTGGGACGTAGGACCCTGACAAGAGAATGGTGAAGATGGAATCTCCACTTCCTCAAGGGGGTCGGGCATTCCCTCACCAAACATTCTCTCTAGTAGGAAAGGTGTGTGTCCACTTTCAGATGTCCTACCCTCACTCTCTTCCCGAATGATACTGGGTATAGCTAACGGCCTGTAGTTCTTGTGAGGTTGAACTTGTGTGGGAAACACTGTGTCCGACATCTGGATATGTTTGGGTTCAGGTTCTAATGTTCGTTGAGTTTCTTCCACCAAACCCCTCAGTTGTTGGACTCGTTCAATTTCCACTGTTGGGTTTGGATAGGTTCCAATCTTTCTCTTGCAATCCTCATTTTTTGTCTCTCGTGGCTTATCTTGGGGGTTCGCAACTGGGTGGTTTAACCTTGAATACTCTTTTGGTGTTCGTCGTAATTCCCTCTCGTGATCCTCCTCACTGGCTTTTTCCTTTGTAGTAACAGTTTGGTCTCTGTGGTCTCTATCGAATCTGAGTCATCCTCAGGGTCATTCATATACACGGGATCCTCTCCTGTCCCTATGTTAGTCTTTGAACTAGGTTTTGAGCTAGAAGCATTAAGGGATTTCTTTCTTCGTGTTTTCTTCTTTCTCACTCGGCCAATGGATGCAGCATCTCTCTCTTCAAGGATGTAATTTTGCTTTTGGAGCATCGACCATGTGAGTGCATTCATTGGTGCTATGTTTATAGTTGGTGGTGTCCCATCCACAATATCTATTATGTTCAATGGTGTGATTTTTGGTGCGTTTGGATTGTTAGGACACTGTGCGATCAAATGATCTATGCCACAACGATTACAAGTGAGTATTGGCATTGCCAATGCATTCCCTTGACTTGTTTGCATTAGTGCAGCATTCTTTTGCATTCTAATGGGGCACTCAGCTACTCGATGTGGTCCACCACATTCGTAGCACTGAAGAGGTGGTCTCCTGGCAAAACTATTAATGTTTTGGCCTCTTGCTGCTAGCGAAGTAGCTTGATATACCGGTTTGATTTGTCCCCAATGGTATTCCATATAGTACATGGTATTATAGTATTCCATATAGTACATGGGACACTCCTCAAGCATGTCGACTCCATAGATGATACTAGAGTCTATGTCCTCTTCGCAATCTACATAAGTATTAGATGAATCGCAACCTATTTGGTTCATAGGTGTAACTCTTGGATGAGGGGGTTGCGGTCCTAGCACTGGAGGTGGCAACGGTGTGGTTTGGACCACATTTTGGGTTCTAGGGACCATGTGCTATAATGGCAACTGTTGCTCCATGGGTGGGGTAGGCATCAATGCAGAAACTCGAGGTGAGTCTGCCCAAGCTATAGGCGGTCTATTTTCCATGATGCGTTTAAGCATTAGGCAATCCTTCGCTTGATGGCCATACCTACCACACGCATTACAAGTCCCGTTAAACTTTACTCTAAAAGTAGGGAATTCACTCGTAGTATGTGGGCCCAAGCAAATTGAGCACCATTGTTGCTCCCTTCTTGGATACATATGAGTGCTTTGTGGAGCACGATTACCCCTAAGGCTTTCTTGGATGGCCTTTGTGAGATCTGCCAAAGTCATCTCAGATATCGTTTGCTCTTTCACGATTGGCTTTATCTTCATTGGCTCATGCCCTGATGCTTGTGAGCTACTAGACTTCAGCTCGGTAGACACTCTTTCTCCTGCAATCATTAAATTATCCTCTAATTGGATTGCATTCATGGTGACTGCTTCCCAAGTAGTGATACCTCTAATGACTAGGACATTATAGATACTTTCATGTCGTAGTCCCCTAATGAATCTATCGAGCAATTGGTTGTTGTTGAATCGCTCGTTTGGATTGCATCAAGAATTCAAATTCTTTAGGCGACTAATGAAGTCTCTCACGGATTCACCTTCTTCTCGTTGGGCTTTCTGGAGCTGAGAGGCTACACCCCAAAGTACTCCCTCTCGTATGTATTCTTTTAAGAGCAGTCTCCTAAGAGTAGAGTAGATCGTTTTCTCTTCTACTCTTAAGGTTCTATACCAATCTCTAGCCTTTCCGCTTAGGGTCAAACTCAAAGCCTTACACTTATGTAGCTCATTGTGCTCTTCCAAGGAATCGCACACATGTTCAAAGACTTCCATATGCTTTCTAGCATCTCCGTCTCCACTGAATTTTTGTGTGAGCTTAGCTACTTGAACTGCCTTGCTCCTAGGCTCTCTATCAGGTGCACTACGCATGTTTTCCGCAATAGAGCGATCGATAGTTTGAGCAAATGCTGCCAAATCTCCTATTTGAGCAGGTATAATGGGTGTATGTGCTCCTGGAACCACATGTGAGATGGGAGTTGGCCTTGGCCTTGGCATACGCGCGGCTCTTGGGTCCCAAATTTCGTATGGTGGTGTACCAGACGGTGGTCCAAAGTTTACAGGCGTGGCCCTAGGCATAGGGGGTACCTGATATGGCATGTTATTATTAAATGGCATGGCTCCACTTGTATAAGAGCTTGGATAATTCCATTGTGGATTGTAAGCTCTTGGAATAATCGAAGGTGTAGGAGCTACATGAGGCTGAGGTACGACAGGTGCACATGATTGATGCATACATGTAGGTATAGTTGGGGGCACTCTGCTACTAGGCATCAGCGCAGTGTTAACAAATGAACTCCATGGTGTATTTCTTGTCATGCTCACCACTGGGATATGCATGGTAGCCGTACTGTCATTAAGAGAAAGATGAGCCAGATCTGGGAAGGTAAAGCTGCCACTTGTGGGCTCAAATTGTATTGAGACTCCCGGCAAAACAACATATGGAGGATCAATGGGGCTCACTGGGGGAGTCTCCATTTGTGATAGGTTTGGTTGGTTGGCCTTTCCCGTATCCAAGAATCTCATTAGGCCTGTTGAAGGCATGTTGATCCCTGTGTTCTGTCTTTCTAACTCGACAATCCTATGGAGAACATCACAGACTTTCTGTTGTTGTTCATCTATGCTAGTAGCACCCGATGTGGATTGTAGAACATCTAACCAACCCACATGATAGGTGTGTCCTGTGTACCGATCAGTTAAAGCTTCTGCTTGTAGGTCATACTCCCAATTTTCGTTTAGGAATATCCCATCTAGGCCTGGCGTGCTGGAGGTTTCCCTTGAAGTGGGAGCATTATTGCTCCCCATAGCTTGCCCCTCCGTGACTGCTACCTTGGGAGCACTCGGTTGCTCGGCTAGCATGATTGTTGTCATAGGAGCCTTTGCTTTCAGGGCTCGAATTTGTTCTAGCCTTCGTAGGTTCTCAATTTCCCTCTCCCTTGTTGCTTGCATATAGCGTTCGATCTCTTGTACTTCGGCAAGACTCCTACCATCGGGTAGTAAAATCTCAGAGGGAGATAGTCCTAAAGGATCAGGAGGTTCAGTGGATGGAACATTCACATGCACACTCTCAAGAAGCATAGGGTCTATTTTAGGTATGAATGACGAATTTACTTCCCCGCTCCCTTCATTTATTTCATTAACCGCATGTTCAGAGCGAGTAGCTCTACTAAGGGTCTCTTTTAAGCGGCTAAACACGCTGGACCCACGCCGTGGGCCCATGGCATGCATGTCTTGACTTGAACTATCAGGGTTTGTTGTAGAATACCCCTCCATGACATCGTAGTCAGAGGAAGAATCACTAGACGCGATATGAGGATCTTGGGTCGCGCTACCTTGAGCCCCGGCCGAAGGTCCAGAACCTAGGGTGGAGGAATAATGGGTGCCCGCGTAAATGGAGGCACTACCAATATGCTCGTGCTCTAACACTCATCCAGAGCGTAGGTTCATATGACTTGGATCCCCTAGAAGTGTCAGTGAGGGCCCGTGAAGGCTACTCACCTAGTAATTTTGGGTGTTTTGCAACCCAAGTCTTTTCTTATTTATTTATTTTTTGATTTTTTGGTCCTTTTTTTCTGACCCAGCTATAGAATAGAACGTATGATAGCTCAAAACGAGCGTCTCGGTCAGAGGGACGTGCCGTGCTTTACACCCCTCCGTTTGGTCACTTTATGCCCTCGGAATCCCTAAAACCGTCAATTTCTAGTAGGGAACTAGGCCCAAATTAAAAAGTCGAAGGGTGCAAGTGGGAAGAGAAGGGAGGAGAGTGGAGGAGTTGCCCCACATGCTCTCATTCCCTCTTGAGGGGGTAGGGTATATATAAAAGAGTGAGTCTAGTATATATCATAAGACTGAGGACTGAGGCTTGGGCTTGGGCTTGGGAAAATGATCCCGATCCCGATCAAAATTTTAGTGTAGCCCCCCAGTCACTCACAATTGAATTCAATGCCTCTCCTCCACTCTCTTACTTACTTCTATCCTTGCGTCTTTCTTATGAGCAAGACATGGTAGAAGTGTACATCATAACTTCTTATATGGCAAGAAGACCATCTTTCCCTTGGTCTACTTAGAGTTGACAAAAGTAATACCAAGTCGAGAAGTACAAACTAGGTAAGCCATCAAGTTTTTAAAGATGGAGGCCCATAATTGCTACAGTGTGTAATTATAAAGCTTTTCATGTCTAAGGGTAGAGTTGTGAAAATATAAGGGCTCATAGTTTCCAATGTACTAGAAAAACTTCAAGTTTCAAAGAGATGAGATGAAGTTCTTTTAATATTAAGAATGTGATTACATCTATGCTACTCTCTAGATTCTTCTCTTGGATTTCTATCTATGTTCACAAGCATGGTAATGGTTTACATCATCACCTAATCACAACAATACACAAGCACCTTAGTATGATAAGGTGCACACTATTTGTTCATGTACGCTTTCACACCATTTGCATCTTAAAAATGTGATAGAAATGAAAGCAAAGTAAGGTTGCTTAATTGTTTATTTTTGTAGGAGTTTTGGCCATTATGCTAAACTGAAGGACGTAGTGTAAAATTGAGGTTGTGACTAAAATCATACATGCCATTGATCTCTATCTATCTTTATCCTCTAATTACCCATATTTCTCTTTGAGAGAGTAGATTGTAATCAACGAGCTTGAGGCTATTTCCTTGCACAACACAATCTATACTATACCAACCATTTGGCTTAATTGTTTCTCTGTTAAATGTGTGATTGAACATTGATGCAATGTAGGACAACCTTTTTTTGTGTACACATTAGGTTTCTTGAAAATTTGAGAATGTCAGTATCATACCCTACTTGAGTACACACACACACACACACACACACACACACACACACACATACATGTATATATGTGTATTTGTGTATGTGTGTATATATATATACACACACACACACACATATATACATATGTGTGTGTGTGTGTGTGTATATGTGTGTGTGTGTGTACATATATATATTCTTATATCGAAGATTTGTCACATAGATCTTGAAGCCTCTTGTTGTTATTATAGTACAATAACTATGACATTCAATACTTTTATGCTCCCTTCGTGCCCCCCCCCCCCCCCCCCCCCCCCCCCCCCCCGCCCTGCCCCCACCCCAGACTCTCTCTCTCTCTCTCTCACACACACATGTATTAGATGGATAGCAATTTGCACGAAGCTCATGTGTACATACATCATGGTATAGTAGTTGAAAAGTTGGCATTGCGGTTGAAGTGATGACCTCAAGTCAATGCATGAAAAGGATGAGAAAACTCCTTTTTCTCAATCCTATAAAGAAAAGTATAGATGGCTATGATTGGTGACTCTTAGGCTCTCTCTCTCTCTCTCTCTCTCTCTCTCTCTCTCAGGTCTTGAACTTGAGACCATCGAATAGATCTTTGAGATCTCATTGGATCACTTCTACATAATTTTAAATTCTTTTTTTTAAAGATGTGTGTGTGTGTGATCTCATTGAATTACTCCTACAAAATTTAAATTATTCTTTTTTCAAGACGTGCGTGAATGTGCGCGAGAGAGAGAGAGAGAGAGAGAGAGAGAGAGGAGATGAAACAAAAATAACTTTATTCTCACCCAAGTTTCCATATATATATTTTGGGATTTTTCCTATGAGATTAAAATTTTTATTCTTCTTCTTTTCTTTCTCTCTCTCTCTCTCTCTCCTTCCTTTTTTTAGATATTCAAGTGTTAAAGACTTGTTGTGTAACTTTAGCGTCTTTTTATATTGTTCTTACACTCTTAAACATGTTATTCTCTCTTTCTCCTCTTCTCCCTTCTGCTTGCTGCGTCACTCGTTGACTCTAAAACATTTTCTCTATGTGTGTGTGTGTGTGGGGGGGGGGGGGGGGGGTGTTTGATTTTTGATAAGCACCTTTGCCTATCAAAATTTAGAGAATTTATTAATTTTTAACCTTTTTTTCACGGTTTAACTCTTAAAAACAAAAAGGACAAAATATCCAAGAACTGGTAAAAGGTACGTTAACTGGTCAATCTCTCTCTCTATTTGGGGTGCCGATGTGAGGGTTGATTTTTGTTTGGCATTTTATTTATTTTCTATGGGTGAAAAATGTTAGCTATCCTTTTGAAAATACACTATTACTCTAAGAAAACCGCATTATCTTGGAAATTTGACTTGGTGTGTCACTATATATAAATTTTGTATATCACGTGCGTTCAAGTACTATTTTTAAACTCTTTATTTGTGAATTTTTGACAAATAATTCAATCTGTTAAAAAAAAATCCAATTACATTTTATAGTACCTTTTTCTTTGTGAATATGTGAAAAAAAATTAATAACCCCTTCTGTTGTACTCACGTGATAGTCACATAAATATTAAGTGACCCCCTCTCCCTCCCCCCCTGAAATTTGAAGGGCTTGAAGGGTGTCCTTGGTGAGACGGAGTCCTATGAGATTGAAAGGAAAATCTCTCTCTCTCTCTCTCTCTCTCTCTCTCTCTCTCTCTCTCTCATGTGTGCACGTGCACATACACGCACACACTTGCAATGCGACTCTCTCTCTCTCTCCCTCTCTCTCTCTCTCTCTCTCTCTCTCTCTCATGGTCAATAACATGGATAACTACTTCTTCATTTACATATATTTTCGCAAAGTGAAACTATCCCAAGTCGACACCACAGGAGCTATTTTTTTTCTATCTCTTTAAAGAAGTAAAAACTTTAAAAAATATATATATATCAATATTGGTCTTGAAAAAAACCTCTTGAAAAAAAAATATCTCTTCAAAAATTAAATTCTCATTAAATAATAAAATTGCCACTAAATTTAATTCTTTTTGGTTATGTGCATTTAAATGAATACATTTATTCTATGCAGAGGAGAAAGTCTTTGATTGTCTATGACTAAAGCACTTTCTACTACTAAAGAAAAAGATTTTTTTTAAATTTTACATTCTGACAAAAAGCTTGAAAGCTGTTTTGTTGTTTCTTACAATCCTACTCTCCCTTTTGCATTTTAGAGAGGTTTTCTCTTAAGTGAACAAGTGAGAGATACATGGAGGGTTCTCCTTCCTTGAAAAATTTAAGCTACGGTATAAAGAGTATAGAAACTACATCTACCTCATGTCTCCGTAGAACATACATTATACTTGCTCTATGTCACTCCCATACATCTTGGTGTTCCATCTTGTGTGATTTAAAACCGCATGCTACCTTGCAACTTGAAATCGAGACTACGCCTGCCGCCACAGGATGAGATCAACTAAGCTAACCGCATCGCTGCAAGAGGTTTCTTGCTCCATTAAGCAACACACCACAGTTTAAAAAAGTCCTACCCTACCTTCTAGGTCATTGTGTCATGCTTCTCATCCTCACCATATGCCATGTCCCCCTCCCCCCCCTCTCTCTCCTTTCCCTTTTCTTTTCATTTAAACATCACACTACCATCTCTCTTGATTCTT
The DNA here is from genome assembly GCF_014529385.1 of Adiantum capillus-veneris. Taxonomy (NCBI): domain Eukaryota; kingdom Viridiplantae; phylum Streptophyta; class Polypodiopsida; order Polypodiales; family Pteridaceae; genus Adiantum; species Adiantum capillus-veneris. The sequence continues at coordinate 78,401,864 of NC_140935.1, read as the reverse complement.
GAACACTCAAAAGTGGAATTGAAAACCGAAATGGAAGACAATGTGCAAATGAAGTAGTTCTATAGATTATGCATTCTAGACTCATGGTGACACCCATCATCCCAATATGTTAAAAAATGAGGATGGACACACACCAATAAGGCTATGGTCACACGCGGTTTAGTTATCAATTATAGTTAACTAAGCCAACTATGCCCAGACAGAGCATTAAATGAATAACTAAGCCTCTTGCATGGTTACACGAGGCTTAGTTATTCATTCATCCTCCCAACAACTAAGGCTTGAACTTCACAACTATGCCAAAATTGGCATAGCTACAAGGGTGGACATAGTTATTCATTTAATGATCCCTTTTGCATGTGATCAAGAATGAGGCTTTATTAGTTATTTGAACAAATAACTAAGCCTCATTCTTGGTCACACGCTAAAAAGAGCATTAAATGACTTATTAAGCCTACCCTTTGTAACTATGCCGAATTTGGCATAGTTGTGAAGCTCAAGGCATAGTTGAGAGGATGAATGAATAACTAAGTCTCGCGTGACCATGCAAGAAGCTTAGTTATTCTTTAAATGCTTTGTCTGTGCATAGTTGGCATAGTTATCAATAACTGATAACTAAGCCTCGCGTGACCATGTCCTTAGTAATTTGTTCAAATAACTGATAACTAAGCCTCGCGTGACCATGTCCTTAGTAATTTGTTCAAATAACTGATAACTAAGCCTCACGTGACCATAGTGTAAGAAGAAGTCCATGTTTGAGAATCGAACATGTGACATGACCAATCAAATGTAGGCACGTTAGCTTGCAATAACCACTAACTCATAAATCAGTGGAGTAGACATTGTTCTTTTATTAGAGGGTACAATGTCTCAATGTTGGGGCTCTTGAGTCAAAGGCAGCACTTTTGCTTTGGTATTTGTGTACCCTACTTTCTAACAAACAGATAAGGACAAGGAAGTTGTAGTGTGATGATTCATCATTTAACCTTGGTTGGACAAATGGACAAATAATTTATACTTCATTTGTGAGGGAGTGCCCACACATGCTAGAGACCTTTAAACATTTAATGTGCGAGTTGACTTTCTCTTGTTTGGTGGAGGGAAAATTGAAATCTCTTTTTTGCTTTTGTATTGCAAATACGATTAGAATTTAGAACCCTCTTATACACATTTAATCTGCCATGTATAACGGCCGAGAAAAAACTATTTCTTGGCCATGTTTCCTAGGGGGCAAAATAGTTAGATCTTTACCTAAGTCCTAAGTGCGTAAAAGCATTCCTCCTCCTTCTCCATGAGATTGGCTTTGGAGTGCGATACCGTCTTCTTGATGCTCCTCAAAATAATATCCTTGGATTCATCCACTGTTGATGAGCGGTAAGTTGCCCAATGATCTAGCAAAGGTGATCAAGCATCAGCTTAGCGATTTCATCTTGGTCCTTCACCTCATTTCCCTTCCCACCTTCTAGCGAGTGGATTAGGCCTCAACCTCTCTTAGCTTTGAAACAAATGCTCTTGATTTTTTGCCTCGAGTTGAAGGTAGGTATCCCTAGATAACAACATGGCCTTTCTGATTTCCTCCGTCTGATGTTCAATGAGGTCAGCTGTTGCTTCTAGCCACCTTTTGTGCTTAGATCAGACGCAGTCCCTTTGTGTTTTTTAGTTGTCAATCACTCTACTTCATCTCCCAGATGGTTCAGGAACTCCTCACGAGTCTTCTTCTATCTAGGGCTTGTGGTTGTAATCGCTTTTCTTTTAAGGTGCAAAGGACCCACTTATAAACATTTAATCTGCCATTTGAATTTCCCTTATTTTAGAAATTTGAACTCTTTTAGAAATTAGAATGCATATGTGACCGTTGAGAGAACCATTTTTTGGCCATATTTTTAAAGACAAAGTAGTTAGACAATCAAGACTTATATCAAAATATAGGATATTTGTAGGGTTTATAACTAAAATGCTCAATTTCTTACCTTAAAAATCAAGGTCCAAAGGATTTACAGCCAAGATTTTCCATTTTCAATTAGGAATTACATATTAACCAGTAGGATATGTTAGAAATTTTTATCCGTGGGTTTTTACCTTAACTTACACCTAGGACACATAACCAAAACTAGCTATGGGCACTTGGATTCTTAACTTTTTCAAGATCTATTGTAGAAGCGGATGAGACATGTGACTCTGCATGTGTTAGCCTAGCGCCTTTTTTTTGGGCCAAATTCACAAGTGGAGATGTAAATTAAGAAACCAAAAAAAGTTACAATGAAAGACATGATCCTTCCGAACCATGGCATCAACCGACAATCTAGACATATAAAGCCAAATACATCAGTTGATAAAGGATGCCACCCTATAACCATATGTCATCAACAACAGAGGGGAACTTAAACTTGCTTGGGTTTGCCACCAAGGAGAGAGCCCTGCCACAACACACCCCTTGACTACCAAGCCAATGCAAAGGATACTACCAAAAAGAGAAGCAATGTTTATCACATTTTTTTCTCCTTTTGTTCTAACAAACTAACAGTGTTGGACATAGATCCCAAGACATTCACAGTATATCTAATGAGATCTAGTTTTTAGCCCTGTAATCCACATGCATCGGAGTCAAACTGGATAGATTCATTGGACGTTCGAGCCTCTATGGAGGGACTAATAAGTGGCTCTAATTTATCTTGCATCTCATTTGTCGGGCTATCAATCTCTTTGCTTATCTCACCATGGTTCATCTCACTTTCACATGCATCCTTCATTGGCTTGTTGAAACTTACAACAGGCTTAGTATCCTTGGACATACGTCTCCACTTTTGTCGTGACAACCAGATTGTGGATCGCTTCTACCTCGGGGTAGTTCCTAGCATAGTGACCAATTCTACGACATTTATAGTAGGTATTGAAAACCAAAGAAAAAGCCAAGTCATGCCAATAGGCACCAACATCTCCCATATTGAGATCCAAGTATTTGGGAATGGGCTTGCTCTTGTCCCATATAATGCACACTATCCATGTCGGATCTAACATGCTGCAGCTTTGGAATAAACAACACTCGACCCATCAAATTAGCAATAGAATCCACATGGCCTCGAAGCTAGAGATAAAGGATCTTGAGTGTGACCCACACCCAAAAAAGTTCATAAACCTTCATTTCGACTTGGGCATCCATGGCATTGTCTAAGCAAAGTAGGAAGCCCCCAAGACACCTCCTTTGATAACTAGATCCTAAATCATGTGCTTAGAAAGACACTTTGCCACATAGAACCCTTTGCCCACCGCTAGGAAATGTAAATACATAAAAGAATTTATGCTTAGTTTACTCCTCACATTAGGCTCCTCACACCTATAGTACAGAATTTGGTCTCCCTTACCATACTTATATAAGCCCACATGCGTGTTGTCTGTTTTGACGTGAGTAGCCACATTTACTTGTCTAAGCTTCAATGGTATTTTCTCAGGCTCTACGCCAACCTTTTCTTTTGTGCCTGTTAATTCCCATCTATCCACAATAAAGGGATTAAGCACAACTAGATACATGTTTCCATATTCATTGAAATATTGATCGCCACTATCTACGAGATTAAGCTCACTAGGCCTCTCTTCAATTTTAGCACAATAATGATCCATACTGTCTTTATAGATTTGATTACCCTACTCATTTTCATACTGATATCGTAGGTGAAAAAGTTGTAGGTTTGGTGCAGGTTGAAATGGTCCCACTCTCATTTTGGTTTCTACCTTGATACTTATATTTTTGGATCCCTTAGCCATATAGATATATGATCTCTTAGAAGAAGTACCATCCTAGGGCTAAAAGTTTATCGTGTACCTCGATCCCTTTCCACTGACCACCTTCTTCTGAGAATTTTTTTTCTTATCAACCATATCCTTGGTCATGATAACCCAAGACCGGTCTTGGTTTGTGATTGAGACCACAAACTTGGCACACAGGACCTCAACATGAACAACAGGGTTGAGAATTCCAAGGCCACCTTGGGCTAACAGTCAAGCAATACCTTTCCACTTTGCCCTTGCCATGGAAAAGAGGCTTTAGTGTTGTTCCTCCATAACAATCTTTTAACTAGTTTCAAAGACTCTTTCTGATTACATTTGGCTATTTTGAGAAGTGGACTGGTGAAGGCAATATACGGGATCATAAATGAATTGATCACTCTGACCTGAGTTTGGAAGGGAAGCAACACATACTCCCACCTTCTCATTTTCCTATGGATCTTCTCAAGGACCCACTAGAACCTTTGCTTGTGAATGACATCCACTCCTAAAGGGCCCCCCCAGATGCCTGAAATCGTACCTTTGTGAAACAATCTTCCTTGACTAGACCGATGGGTCAAAATGAGTTGTTTTTTTTCAGGGAGATCAATCTAGACTTCTCAATACTACACTTTGACCCAAAAGCCACAACAAATGTTTGCACGATCTCAAGGGCCTTCCTGAGCACCTTAGGGAAGGCTTTCAAGAAGAGGAGGGAGTCATCCGTGAACTTCTTGGCCAAGAGCTGGTCATGACCGGGAAAAGCTAACCCTTGTATTCCCCCTACTCAGTAGTATCTTTGAGAATCATTATCAGAGGATGCAATCCAATAGAAATGAGAAGAGGGGCTAGAAGGCATCCTTGCTTGATCAATCTTTTGGCTTCAAAGGAGCCCACAATTCTATCATTAAATAAGAGCTTACATTGGCTGCCTGTACCCAAAGTGTGTATAAGCTCACAGAGGTGCAGTCCAAAGCCCAATGATTTCCTAACATCTTCAATGAATGACCACAAAAGCTTATCATAAGCCTTGTTCAAATATAGCTGAAGCAAAATGCACTCTTGCTTTGTGAAGGTTGTGTTGTGTACTCAATGCCAACCATTGCTGTCAAGATGTTGTGAGATATTGACCTTCCTTTGATAAACCCGTGCTGATGAGGGGAGATGACTCTGTCAAGGAGGGGGGCTATTGTAAGAGCAACTTACTTGGGAATGATCTTGTATGCCACGAACATCATAGTTATGGGATGCCAGTGCTTAAGCTGCGAGCAACATACCTATTTTGGGATAGGCTTGATAAGTCCTCTCTTCACCTTGGAATCCAAGGACCCCTACGCTTGACCAATTCTTGGTTAGCCATGCACGTGATCAGGGCCTTAAGGTCATCCTAGAACTCCTTGAAGAATTCTTTCATCAGACCATCTCAACAAGGAAATTTCTCCTTCCCAAGAGCTTGCAATGGAAGCGAGCAATCTGCTTCGGAAAAGGCCATCTCAAGACAAGAAATTTTCCTGTTGACACTCTTGATCAAGGTCACTCTAGCTTCATCCACTTCTTGAGAGCGGGTCTCTGGTTGGCCAATGATTTGGCTCAGGTGATGTAGCATCATCTTAGCCATAACATCTTGGTCTTGTGTAGCATTCCCATTCTCATCTGTGAGTGAGTGGATGGAGCCTTGGCTCTTCTTGATTTTCAAGGCCCTAAAAAAATGTGCTTGATTTGCGGCCTCTTCTGGCTGGAGGAAGGTCTCCCTCGATATCAATCTTGCCCTCTTGACCTCCTTGAGTTGCTACTCAGCTAGGTTAGATTTTGCTTCCAGCCACCTTTCGTGTTCTTCTTCGGAGGCCAATCTAGAAGCTAGTCTCGATTACCAACCTCCTCTTAAAGCTCCTTCCATTGCTCCTCTCGAGTCTTCTTCACCCGAGGGCCTAAGCTTTTGATTGCTTTTTGGATATTTTGAGCAAAGAGGTTCCAAGCTTTAGGGTTTTCAAGATTATCTTATTTTTTGAGTTTACTCAAAGCTTTCTTAGTAAGACTTCTAAAATAGAGGGTTCTTGAACAAGTGTTCCAACATACTCTTTGTTGGTAGGACATTCATCTCAATTAACGATGGGATCTAATCAGCCGGTAAGAGAAGTAGCACTTGTCAAGCCAAGAAGATATGAGGGCATATTGAAGGCTTGTGTATGTGAAGCCCGGTGTGCTGTTCGAGGGACCAACCTACCACATGTCCATCATAGCCCATTTCTCATAGAGCCCAGTCATTTAGCTTTTTCAAAACCTGCCAATAGACTAGATGAGCCTGTTATATCCTTGCTCTTCTCGACCATATTAAAGTTGCCAATCAGTAGACACTCTCCTTCAATAGGGGACTCCCTAAGGTGCATCCACAGTCTGGAAAATGAGGTAGAAGAGAGGAAGGGAGCACTGTGCAGGGGCCATAGGTAGAAGAGAGGAGGGGAGGCAATCGTAAGTTACAAGTATTCCCTCAATCACAACTCACAAGGCTACCCAGGTGGAGAATAGCTCAGCACACTAGCTAGCCACCTGTCCGACAACTCTCTTCACACTCCACCAAGATGGACGTTGGGGGAAAAAGCTTCTGTTGCTTCTCTTCCGCCCTGCAAAAGGGTGAATCTATCTTCATAACAAGGATACCCAATGCCAAAGAACATGCATGCAAGGAAGGGGAATAATGCCTCAATTTCTCTCTCTCTCTCTCTCTCTCTCTCTCTCTCTCTCTCTCTCTCTCTCTCTCTCTCCCCCCCCCCCCCCCACCACCACCACCAAATGACATTGACTACATCTCACATTACACCAGGCCTGTGTGTGTGTGTGTGTGTGTGTGTGTGTGTGTGTGTGTGTGTGTGTGTGTGTGTGTGTGTGTGTGTGTGGTCTCAATGGAGAAATTATGGCTACAGCACGTGCATAAATTGATTAAGAGTTTTTTCCTAGTGGGGTTCCTTAAATAAGCTCTGTAAGGTGTTAATTGTTTCACTGTGTTTGGCTATCTCTTGCATGCATGAAATGTAAAATACATATCATTTCCCAATAAATAGAAAAATTTCCCTTTGCCATGGATAGCCTTGCATCACATTGTCTTGTGACATTCGGGGTGTGCAAGCCAATGGAAAGCTCCCAAGCTCAGCATCCCAGTGCAAGAGAATTTTTTAATTATAGAAAAAGATTTCAATGTTTTTCATGGCCTATCCATGGATGGTACCAACCCCAAACTAGTGAAGTGGCACAAAATCATTGATGTGGAGTGGTTTAATGTATTCAAAGATCTAAAGGATTGTAGATGATATCGCTTAAATGCAATTGCACACATAGTGAAATGTATGACCAGGTGATGCAGCTACACTACAGGGTGTACCAATAGGCCTCAACCAAGATGGACATCAACTTTGCATTTGCAAAGGGCTTTGTAAAAGAATTCAATACAACGGCAATTGCAAGCGGTTCAACCATGCAGTTCAATTGGGCTGAGTTTGTTGTCCATCATTTATAGGACCTTCAAGAAAAAGGATACTAGAAGGCCCATGTGAAAAATGGAGGATGTGTAATTCCCATTGTTCATGTCAAAACACCGGGGAGGGGTCTATTGAAATGAAGGAGGACTACTCGGGCCAAGTAGCTACAAATATTGCCAAAGCTACCAAGGCAATGCCCCTCTCTCACCACAACACTCACTAAGGTCCAAAAATCTTGTCATAATTTGACCTTGAGAATTTGCAGCACATAAAGGTTGTTGGTGAACATCTCACAAAACAACAGCAGGATTCTAAACAGCATCTTATGAATGCAAGACAAGAGTTCAAAAAGTTGCGAGGGTTTTGAAATCAAGAAATGGTAGGGTTAGACTAGTTGTGGTTGCTATGAGACAAAAGTTTTGTGATGCTGACAATGATTTGCAAAGTTTACTACAGAGCCACAATGTGGATGTAAAGAGGGAAATAAAGCTCAAAGTGAAGATAGAGATACTTAAAGAGACACTGGATGGTTTGGGGTTTCCTCACAGTGAGGACACCCCAATTGATGTTGAAATTGACATAACTTGTTATTGTGTAAGTGTCCGTGACTTTTGTGCTTGCACCTTATGTTTGGAATATGTGCATAACAATCCTATATACTTACCATGATTCTCTTTTATTTGGTTTGTATATTAATGTGGAGGTGTAGGAAGCAAAATTGCATGCCTGTGAAAGTCAATTCCAACTACTCATGCATCTAAGTAAGATGCTACAAGGCTTCTTCTTCCCCACTGCACTTTGTAAATGAGCTATTGACACTTTTACAAAAATGATAGGAGGGGTATAGGATGGAACAACGATCAACTATTGTACTGGGTATGGTCTGCCAATAGAAGTACATGAAATCACTACAACGGTCAAGATTCCCTATGCACATGGCTATCATCTGCTCTGATTTGTTGCTGCATGCTCCCTAGGTACAGAATGCAGAGCTTTCGTTTGTCAATAGAGGATACCAACAAAATTGTCTTGCAAGCTTACTGGGTAAGGAAATTCTATCACTCCAACCTCTGGTAAGATAATCATAAATGGCAACAAGATAATTAGTTAGCATACTATGAATGCTAATCAACAAATTGTGTATGCTAGTTAGCATAGTGCGCATGGTGGTTAGCATACTTTGTATGGTGGTTAGCATACCCAATTAGCATAGTAGCATTCTATTAGCATACCCATTTATGCTACCTAGCAAACCCAATAATGCTAGAAAGCATACATTCTACTGTGTATTCTAGTAATGAAACCCAACTATTTTAGTAAGCATACATGCTACTACGTATGCTAGTTATCATACCTAGTGATTCTAGTTAGCATACATAGCTATGTTAGTAAGCATACATGCTTCTATGTATGCTAGTTAGCATACCTAGTTATGATAGTAAGCATACATGCTACTGCGTATGCTAGTTAGCATACCCAGTTATGCTTGTTAGCATACATGGTACTATGTGTGCTAGGTAACAAACCTAGTTATGGTAGTTAGCATACATGGTACTTTGTATGCTAGTTAGGAGAGTCTGTATGCTAGTTAGCACAGGGGGTATGGCTAGCATACTGTGCTTAATTAGCAGATCCACTTATGCTATTCAGCATACCTACTTATGCAAGCTAGAATAAATGCTACCATGTATGCTAGTTAGCATACGTGCTAGATATGCTATGTATGCTAGTTAGCATAGTGGCCATCATACATAGTTATGCTAGTTATCATATAGTGCACTCTGTATGCTAGCTAGCACACATAATTATGCTAGTTAGCGACTATTCTATTGTGTATGCTAGTCAGCATACATAGCAGTCAGCGTACCTACTTATTATGCCATGTATGCTAGTCAGCATACATACTTACTATGCTATGTATGCTAGCTAGCATAGTGGGTATGTTGGCTAGCATACCCAGTATTGCTAGATAGCATATATGTTGGTTATTCTATGTATGCTTGTTATCATAGTCTGTATGCTAGTTAGCATAGTCTGTATGCTAGTTAGCATAGTGTGTATGTTGGCTAGCATACCTAGTTATGCTAGCTAGCATACTCAGTTATGCTAGTTAGCACACATAGTTCTGCTAGTTAGCATAGTGTTGAGTATGTTGGGTACTTTGGGTATGCTAATTAGCATACCCATTTATGTTAGTCATGAAATTGTATGCTAGTTGGAATATTGTGAGAGACTAAAAACATGCTATGGATGCTAGTTAGCTTAGTTTGTATGCTAGCTAGCATAGTGGCTATCATACATAGTATGCTAGTTAGCATTCCAAGTCTACTTTACTTCTCCTCATTCATAAGCCTACTTTTTACTTTTTGAATGAGGAGAGGTATGACTTATTAGTACGAGAAGAGGAAGATAGAGAAGTAAAGAGGGAAGAGAGAGGTAGAGAGAGGGGGTCAGATAGAGAGAAAGATATATATAGAGAGCGGGGGGGGAAGAGAGGGGTAAAAGAGAAAGACATATGGAGAGAGAGAGAGAGAGAGAGAGAGAGAGAGAGAGAGAGAGAGAGAGAGAGAGAGAGAGAGAGAGAGAAAGTTGATGACATTAATTTTGTTTGTTGGAATGTTGAGCACTGAAAATGGAACTTTGAGGTGCTTCCAATGTACTCAAAGTCCAATTCTGATTGGAGAGAGTTCTTGTGTTGTCTATTACTTGCTTGCAAAGAACAATCAGACCTGCTTGTTCATCCACATTGGTAACCATAACCACCATGTTGTAAAGGGGGTTTTGCAATCAAAAATACAAAAAATGAGAGATCTTTTGTCTCGTGTGGTGTCCAAAACACTGATGATTGGATATAGGCATTTGCAATTGAATTTTGCAGAGCATATGGTAATGGGAGCAATTGTTTGAAAAAATGGGGGACCACTAAATAGCAATGAGCTTCTCTCTATAGTGGAAGAGATGCGACATTGATCCATACACAAAGGTAATGTTGCACCTACTCTACCACGAACATGTTCCCCATTCTTTTGTCTGACATCCCTGTATCTCGCATTACTACCATGTTTAAACACTTGATGGGAGAAGCCACTACTACAAGGATTGGAGTCAATGCAGAGTCTCAGTTGATTTGACTGAAGAACAATTGTGGGTATAAGTTTTCCCATAGCATGCTATTTCGAGGACAAACCATATACCGTACTAAAAGATGTCATGTATTCAAAATGTCGATCAACAACGCGGGTCTAGAGTCGAGCTAGTAAATAGAATGTGAGAATATGGAAATGGAGACTTGCAAAGGACATGGGTTTGCTTCGATCATGTGCAAAGAGTGGTGTGGTGGACAACAATGGGAGCTCATGTCTACGATCTTGCGTAAGCCCTATGGAAAATGTTTGTTAACGACATGGATTAACCATTTGTAAATGTAGAATTCAAGAGATGCAAACATTGCCATTTGTGAGATGAAAGAAGAAGACACATAGGCACAAAACATATTCTGGGAAATGATGAATGCGGTGTTGTTGGACAACGAACACCATCCAATTGATATAAGAGGATTCATGGTAGATGAGACGAGCAAATTCTAAAGTTGTTCAAACTGTGTTCAACAAAGGTCCTAACAATGTTATGGAAGGAAGAGAGCTTTCATGCCTATCTCATTGTAGTTTCATTAGGAGCAGAGCCTGTACATTCACATATTGCAATATGTGCATAAGAATTTTGAAGATGAGCACAAGCGTATGTGCGAATTATGGCACTGCGCAAGGAGTGAGGAATAGGCAACCAACTTGAACAAAAATATACGAGTGTGGTGGGATTCTAGAAAAGTGTATAACTGTAACTTGTCGCAAATGGATTGTTGGCTAAGTTGGTGGCATGTACATTACCCACACTAGAGGAAACACTTTTTTGGGGTAATCATTACCTAGAAATATTTGTGAGTGCATTTTATTATGGGGTTGGTATGCTATCTCTGAATACGCATGTGTTGCTGAAAGTGGATGATCTATCATAGATTCCTATTACAAATCTTGTTGAAACAAAGAATGCAATTTGGCTTGCTAGCAAGGGAAACAAAGATATGGTGAGTTTGTACGATGCATGCATGTCTGATTTGTTGAACGCTTTTCTTCAAAGTGTAACGATGCTTTATTTTGTGGAGGGTAGATATCATGCCAGACCTCTTTAGAAAAACTTTCTTGGTAGGCCCAACAAGGCCAAGCACTAGGCCTGGCTACTATTGCAAGAAAAATTGGGGATAAACTCGAAAGTACACCCCTCTATCAACAACCAACAGTGGAGGGAGACAATATTACAATAGCTAGAAAGAAAAAACAAGATTTGCATGTAAGCTATGAGGAGGAAAATGTTTCACATCATCCTGAGTATCTCACACAAAAAATTCTCAAAATTGTGGAGGTGTCCAAGCAAGTACTAGGGTGGCTGGTCAGGTAGGCAATGAGCACGATGGTGGACTGGTGGTTGAGGAGACAAACATTCATAATACAATGTGGGTAATTTGTCGTATAAGGGTCGTTGGGATCTAGAGTAAGTAAATGCAAAAGGAATATAAAGAACATGGGTGCAGGTGCTATTGCACCATCCTTTTGGGGTATTTGGACTTGGGAAAGAGGGGCTAATAGTGCTCATGGTAGCGGTTCAAAGGCACAATTGACGTGGTTTTGCAATGATGGTCTGGATCACAGATGGCAAATCTGTAACACAATCATTTAATGCCCAGTCCCAATACTTTTGACAAAGGAAAATGTCCAATAGCAAAGGAAAAAAATGTGACTACTTTTGAGTTGAAGGAATTGGAGTCAAGCTTCACAATAAGGAAGATTGCAACTAAGGAAACCAACAATGTGCGTTATCGACCAAGAGTATCAATTCAAGCCTCCAAGAGAATTGAATCTACATTAACCATGGAAGCCCGGATTGTGCAACAGAGTGTCATAAAAACTAGCATTCATGAGAAATTCATGGTGGAAACCTCTAGTTCACAAGTCTAGGGTGAGAGGTATGAAGTTCATATCGCAAGTAGCTTGATGTGTACATGAGGAGACTTTGCAGAGGGAGTGGCACAAAGCAAATCGTATATGGCCTGCAAGCATATTTACTTCATCTTCCTTTGCTACTTTGGCTTAGATATGAAACACAATATATTTCTCCATCAAAGAAAGCTAAAAAATGAGGATCTGCTTCATATATCCAACTATTGTTGTACAACTTGAATAAGGAGTGTAATTGAGCTGTATCCCTCAAAATCTCTTATTACTATCATGTAATTATATTGCATGAATTGTAACTAGTTTTTAGATTAAAAAAAGAAAACTCAATATGTGATGGTGTCTTGTGTCTTTTTTTTCTACTACATCAAACATTGAGGGCACTACATGGCTTGTGTTATCCTGTTTGCAACTAATTAGTGTCGTATAATGAAAATATGGAACACCCAAAATAGTGAGCATTATGTTGAACCTTGTGGAAAGATTTGAAGGAATATTTTTTGGATATGTGCATAGTAGTCTGAGATTCTATTTGGATTATAATACCAAGAAAAGATCCCTCCAAAAAGCTCTCTCTAACCAAGTCTTTGAAAGCAATTTCACTACAGACACCACTTTAGTGAAAGTCTTTAAAAAATCTCACTCCATTCCCATCTCCGTGTCTTATCACTTCAACAATTTCTCACAAAATGCTACAATTTCTACACTTTGCTTTTAGCTTAGTTGCAATTGAGTGTGTCAATTTGACCTTGGCTATGGATTGCATTTTTTTAAATTCTAGACATTGGAGCTACATGAGAGCTTTAAATAGAGCAATTGTGACCCACTCTCTTTGATCATGAAAACAACTTGACACCTGCAAATGCACCAACAAAAAGAAGCACTCCACTTCCTTGAGAGCGTGATCATATCCCATGTTGCCACCACATGCGATGAGGTTGATAGTCCCACCATGCCCTTGGAAACGACTATGTTAATGACCACGTAGTAGCCATCAATGAGTTGCATAGCGGTCTCTTGATAAGAATGAACCCGCCATAAGTGGATCGCACAAGCTCATAGTCTATAAAAGGAAGACACTACCTATAAATGAAATTGTGACATTTGAGGAAAATAAATTTTTGCGGAGGAAATTTTTGACCTCGGGAACATAAACCATAGCAAGGGGAGTCTTCACCTCCATCACCTTGGATACATAGAAACCGGAGAGACCATTGTGTTGCCACCAATGGATCTTCTTGAGTTTGTAATTTGAAGCCAATTGAAGTATTCCTACTTCTAACCCTAAAAGAGTGGTGGATAGGTTAGGCTTATCTTGTGGAGAGTACATATATATATATATATATATATATATATATATATATATATATATATATATATATATATATATATATATATATATATATATATATATATATATATATATATATATATATATATATATATATATATATATATATATATATATATATGTATGTATGTATGTATGTATGTATATGAAATATGATATGTAAACAATGGTGTTGTCTTGTCTTTTCAAGTTTGACCAAAAGAAATAAAAGCTCATGTCTCCAAAAAGGAAGCAAAAGATGTGCAAAGGTGACACCCATCATGCTCATCCATTTCATGATCTTTGGCCCGTTTCAATCACGAATGGAAACCTTTGTCTCATGCCACTTTTTTTGGCAACCGATGGCACTTAAAATTTACAAGTATATCTTCAAGCAATCCCCTTTTCGATGGTAAATAATATCCGTGAGGTGAGGAGTCAAAAGGCCTAGGTCAAGTGCTTCCAATCACATGTCATATTCATGCCTGGAAATTGAAGGGTGCCCTTGTCCTTCCTAGGGAAGGGGAATTCCCTTAGTTGGCCTTTCGAGAAAAAGGGCCATCATACACTTTCCCTGTCATCATGCAAGGCAAAAATGCACCAACCGGTCACTCGATACCCCTTAATTTTCTTGCTCGTATGAAATATTCACTTGCTTTTGGTGTATCTTTTATTGTTCTATACTTAAGAGGAGCTAGCATTAGGTATTCTTTAATTAAATTCGATGGTTAGTAAATTTTTAGTATATTGGTATATTATACTTTAGCTCTGTTTGCTCCTCTTGTCCCCAAAAATGCGCAACCCATCACACATGGAATATATGCAATATGAACTCAAAGTGCTAGAGTTGGTGGGACTTCTAATGATAATACTTGATGAGGTAGTCAAAAATCATGGGCATGAAATGATTTCTCTTCCACTGATGAAACAAGAGGCCCTTTTGTGGAAAAGAAAGATGCTTTTGGCCTTATAGACAAACCACTAGGGGGATTATAGTGGTGGTCTTGGAACAACAGACCATGTACTGGCAATTCTTGAGGATCAACCCCTATGGAAAAAAGGTGGTTTGAAAGGTGCCCACATGATGAAACCTACTACAAAAACGCATTGTAGCATCTCAGGATCACTCCTACTTTATATACTATCAATAGAAGGAAATCCTAGGATAGCTTCTAGACATGGCAGAGCAAACGCCCATGGTGCTCAATTATCTTGTCCTCACCAAGATAGCAAATAAATTTCCTCCATCAAAAAAGTAGGTAAACAATTTGCAAGGGGTCATCACTTAGATGAAGGATGTCCCAGATTTGACATGCCAAATGCTGGTAAGGTTTTCTAAATGATCATCACGTGCATCACCACATTTGATGACATAAAAGCAACAAAACACCCATGGAAAATGTTCCTAGAAGGCACTAGAGGCTTGTTCTTGAATCTAGAGATAGAGATTCCAAACCGCAATGTGATCATGGGGTTGTAGTCGCGAGTCATGTTTTTGCCCTTTCACTACATGCAAACATTTGAGGAGGCATTCATGAGAGGATTCTTCAAAATTGATTCTTTCATTTTCAACCCCATGACAAAGAATCTGCCTGCTTGCCATATAACTTATCAAAGCACATTAAGTAAAAATCCTTTCAGAGAGCTAGCAAGAAAGGTGGAGATCCAAGGAAGGGCGGAAAAGTTCAATTTACTCATCCACACACTAGAGAAGTGCAGATTGGATAAGTAAAGAATGACACAATCAAATCACTCCAGTAGTTGCCAAAGAAAAGAAAAGATACCATGATGGCACTCCTAATGAAGACCAAGGCAGTTTGAACAAGGATGTGGAAAGACTAGGAAGGGGGGAATGTTGACAGTCACACCAGACGGGCGTCCTTTGAGTCAACCCCTTCATTTTTGAGTCCCAAATTTTGATATTCATTATTTTCCAAAAAGCCTTTGTAATTATATGAGAGTCTTTGATTCTATTCAGATCATCTGGATTTGTATGTGCTACATCCAAGTGGTATAATTTATATGAGTCTGAGCTTTGTAAAGTTGGCCATTGACCAAGAGAGTCCTAGGTATAAAGCTCATTTTGTAAAGTGGGAAAAGGACACTTATCATTATCAAAGTTTTGAGTTTTGGAGCGTACGACTGAGAGAGGCTACTCTCATACACTTTGTAATCATCATATCTTGAGCTTTGGTAATCACATTTTGATTCCAAAACTTGCAATGTGCTCCTTGTCTATTGCTCTCTCATTCCAATATATTCATTGTTGATTATGTTGTGGTTCATGACTATGCAACATTAAGCTAAATCTGCTATTTTGAGTGCATTAATGATTTTTTTTTACATTCCAACCATATGAGAGTGTTCCTAGACCCTAGGGAGAACTTTTTGGTATGTTTTGTTGCAGTTTCCAGGACATTGATCATGATGAGATCATGATTTTGGTACATCATTGGATTGCGACCAAACTTGGTAGGTCAAATTTGGACTTTGTTCAAGTGACAAAATGTGTTGATGACTGAGTGCCGTGACATAGTACATAGACAAGTTGCGTGATCCAAGAGTGATAGATTTCCTAGTGTTCGAGATATCATTGTTTTGTAGGTTCCTTTCTTGAGGTTGAAACCCTCAAAGAGTCTCCGTGCCCCATCCAAATCGCTTCCCTGATCAGTATAGAAATTATGTTAGTGCCAGAAAGCTATGCTATAGACGTCAGCCGTGGCGACCTGCTAACATTGGAAAACTCGTCTATATCTTCTAAGCTCTCTAATTGTCTAGAGGTTTGTGCTTCTATGTTATGGTAATCTTTGTCTTCTATTGGGAGGTCTTCACTAAGCTTATTAGGTGATTTTTGTTCAGACATCTCTGGAGGCTCTATGTGTTCTTCCAAACTTTCCACATTGTGAACACTGTTGTCTTGTCAAGGTTGCTTAATTGGAGGAGTAGTGTGCAGAATTTTCTCCTTTACTTTTTTCTCTTGTCTAAGCTTGTCTTCTCTTGGTGGTGTTGGTTCAACTTTATGTGTCTTGCGGCTTGCTCTCTTTGTTCTTCTTATTTTTTGTAAAGGTAGTCCAATCTCGCCAAAGGATCATCATCCGGGTAGTGCATGGGATTCTTAGAGTGGATTTTGATTCGTTTGGGTTAGGGTTTCCACTTTCCTTCAAAATCATAAGCACTTTCATGGATCAAACCTTTGTTTTTACTCGTATTGGTTGCTCTACTTTCCACTCATAGAGGCCAACACAAACAAATGTCTCCAAAACAGCATTTTTATTTTGCAAAAGACTCTCCACATTATAGAAGTTAGTGAAAAATCTGGTTTCACATGGAAGCTTCAATATTGTGGACATACGTTGTCGCTACATGTCTAGCACACATTGTCTCTTCAAAATAAACTTCACCACCTTCCTTGCTTTATCTATAATGATTTTGAACCAATCAATGCCGTCTTTCTTATACCAATCGTGCAACACAAGCTTCAAGCTATGTGCATTACAACCAAACATGTACAAGCTAGGAAAGCGCTCCTTCAAGAGACGACCCACTGCTCTGCAATTTGTGGCATTGTCCATTATCACTTATACTACATTTTGGTCAGTGCCAACTTGATGAATTGTTTATGTGATTATATCAGCTATAGCTCCCCGAATTTATCTCACCCGAGCTGTCAACCAATTTAATAAAGCACTCCCCTTGAGGGCTGAATAGCATCACATTAATCAGCAGCCTATGGTGGACATTTGACCATCCATCATTGACTATAGTGCATCCTGTTTGATCAATTGATTTCAAGATCAACTCTATCAACTTCTTTTTGGGTGTCTACAAAGCATTTATCCAAGAATTTTGTGCACATTTGATGATATGATGGTGGGGAAAAACCAGCCCCATTCTCACCGATCTTCTTTCATGCATGCTTCCATGACTCTCATGTGACCATCAACATAGAACCGCCTATAAAATGGAGAGATTGTGCAAGAGCAGATTGTGCCTCTTCAAGAGGAGTTGATTGAAAGCTTTGCTCTATACTTACTTGCTTCATTCTATGATTTTCAAAGTGGTACATGGGCGATCCATCTTGAGTGCTAGCTCTTTTTGTGTGTGTGTGTGTGTGTGTGTGTGTGTGTGTGTGTGTGTGTGTGTGTGTGTGTGTGTGTGTGTGTGTGTGTGTGTGTGTGTGTGTGTGTGTGTGTGTGTGTGTGGCCGGCACGGAGGGTGCACCACTATTTTGTCCGCCTTGTGTTGAGGCAACACTACCTTGGTGCTCTCAAGCATAACAGCTTGGAGTTGATATTCTAGGCTGCCTTGCATTGGCTACACCTCCTAACAACTCTCTCAAGCATTTTGTAGCACTCTCATGTGACCTACACCATTACATCTGCCTCCATTAGACCTATTAGTTGTTCCATTCCCTGATCCAAGGAAGTAATACGAGGTGCACCTCCTAATTTTTCTTTTCCACATAATTTGCAATGCCAATCTATAAATGATCTTACGTTCTAAGTAAATTGCCACTCAGGCCCTGACACCTTACCATCGACGGCCTTGCGCTTCCTTTTATTGGAAGCTCATATTGTTTGATACTTCACCACCGGTCGTTCGATGGGTGACTAGAAGTAGATGCATTGATGTGTTGAGAGAAAGCATTGGTGTACATGACAGGTTCGCAAGCCACCTATACATTCATACAATCGTAAAAATATTAGGTTTTTGAAAAATGGTATTTAATTTAACAATTGTGTAATAAAGTAAAATAATATACATATAAACATAAAGCAAAAAGAAGTGAAAATTTTGATTTCAACAATAGAAATGGACAGGCAACTATGCCAGTGTAGTGATCAGGAGCACTCCATTCCAACCATACAAATGAGCCCCAGGCACTTGCACCATCTAACCCTTCACAAGTATGCTCCCTATCCAAACCTGCTTCTAGACACAGATAGACACCCAGTGAAGGTAACTAAACGTAACAAACAACTACGTCAGTGCATTGATAAGAAGCACTCCATTCCAACCATAGAAATGGGCTCCAAACACTTGCACCATCTAAACCCTTCACGAGGATGCTCACTACCCAAACCTATTTTCAGGCGAATAGACACCTAGGGGAGGTAACTGAACATGACAAACAAGTATGTTGCTATAGTGATAAGGAAATGAGCTCCAAGCACTAGCACCACCTAACCCCTTCACAAGAATGCTTCCTATCCAAACCTATTTCTAGGTGGATAGACACCCAAGGGAGGTAACTAATTATACGTAACAAAAATAATTTGTAGGTGTAGTGATAAGGAGCACTCCATTCCAGCCATAGAAATGAGCCCCAAGCACTTGCACCACCTAAACCCTCCGCAAGGATGCTCCCTACCCAAACCTATTTCTAGGTGGATAGACACCCAAGGTGAAGTAAGTTGTAACTATTCGTGATGTTAAAAAATAAAGGAATCAAAGCTACCTGAATGAAAACCAACACCTCAACTAAGCCAGCAAGTGTGCCAAAATAGATAGATGCAAGGATGGTACATAGTTTATATAGCCACCTTTAGAAATGGGGAGCAAAAGGAGGATATAGTCGAGCCCACCGGGCATGACAGCTTGCCCACTGGGCCCCTTCGGGCTAGACAGAATGTCTGTTGGGATAAAAAGAAGGACTGGTTCTAGCAAGTGCTTGTGAATTTGATGTTATCAACACTCTCATGGAGTGTTAATAACATGAGTTATTACCACTTCGCACTTCATGTGAAGACGTGAATGAAATACTTGCTTCTATGATGTTCACCTCTATTGGAGTGTTGTTCAAATACAATATGGTGGCTCGACCATCTTCGTTAATGCTATGCAACAACTCATAAGCACTTTTGTAGTCGACACCACATGGTTCAAGTTGGATATAATTTGTGAGACCAATTTTCTCCCACAACGGTCTGAGTGTGTCTTTCCTTGCTAGATCTTGAGCTTCTTTGATCAACATTTGCACTTCTACTGTGGATCTTTATGCACTTTTGAATATCCCATGATAGAATGTGACATGCTGACTCTCGAGCTATTTCTTGGCCAACCATGTAACATTTGATTCCTTTAGAGGATCCTCTTGCACTAGGCTAGCTTAGCCTTCACAGTTTTCCTTTTTAGATCTCCCAAGGTTGATGAGAGAGATCCTGACAAAAAATCACCAGAATATGCTTGTCAGACTTGTTTCAACAGTTCTAATAAGCAAAAAGTCTAATACAACAATTGAGGTGCAAAAAACACAAATTTTGGCAATATTCATATTTAGCATGCCTAAAATGAAAGTGTGTGTCTGTGCATGCAACTTGGTGCCAAAGTGGATGTACAAGGTATGCATGAAGTATGATGGATTTTTACCCCTGCGTCGAGAGTTATGGGCAATTTGTGTTTGCTTTTTCTGCTACTAGAGCTTGTTGTGCTTCATGGAGTTGTGCTTTGTCAATATTGATGAAACTTGACATGGTACCTCATTTGATCCATATAAACACATCTATGACTAAATTTCAATGGTCATAAATCTATCTTTGGCACGCCAAAGATGAATTTGTGTAGAATTTGGTCTTTTTTGCCTTTTTTCCTCTTGGGTATTTCTATGGGGTATCAAAAAGGTTTTGGTGAAGTCTGAACTCAAGTGGTAGGTGAAAAGTCTTTTGTGTGCACCCTTTATCTTATTTTGGTGGTAAGGAGCACCATAAGGAAGTGCATGAATGATAAGAGTGTACCAAGGTGGTGCAGGTTACGTGGAGGCTAAGGGGATCATATTGTGGGACACGATGTACAAAAAGTGCTTCACATGTGACAATTTATCTTTTTGGCATTCCTAAGATAAATTTTACATAATAGTGTCATTTTTGTCCTCAACTTGCCCCATATAGCTTCTGCTTTGTTAGTTAAGCTAGGTTGTGGCCATGGTTCTATATTTGGCACTTGGTGTTGATCTTGGTGAAGTTGATTGTCTCCTCATGAGTATAGTTTGATTCGAGGCTACCAGCTTGTGATGGTGGTTCCACTCAAGGTATAGTCCTGTGGGATTCACTCTATATACAAAACGGGACGCCACCTACGAGTGGACAACTTTGATAAAACCCCTATATACGACTCATATTAGGGAATATGACCCCCCTTTCTACGCTTATACGACAATCAATGAAGAAAACTATCATACCCCTATCTTACATATCAATGAAGGAAATTATGATACCCCTATAAAATTTAGGTCTCGCATTATCTAACAAAGTAAAACTAGTCAAAGAGTGTATAGCATAGTGATTAGCAACATACTAAGGAACCACTCTTCTATTGATAACTAGATGTACCCTCAATGTATCTTTGTTTGACTTTCAAACTATGTGTCCAATCAGCCTCCACTCTGGCTACTCATCCAATTTTGACCCATCTAAGTTACTAAAAAAAAAGGTTAAAAAGTTGTGTTAAGTTCTCCCGGTAAACTTTCATCTATACAAACTCTTTAAAGCTTTCATCCCTCAACAAGTAAACTATAATCACAAAACAAGCAATTGATACAAAGAAGTGTTAGTTCTTACATGTATCTTTGTAGCTATTGACTCACAAGTTTGAGGGCAGACTCTTTTGGGAAGCCATAATTTTGAAACATAAAAGCTTCCTCTCATTTTTTTCCTTTTCTCGCTTCTCCCCTTCCCCCCACCCGCCCACCGCCCTAAATATGATACTCCCCTCCCTTATTTTTAAGCTTGGGAGATAAATTATTGGGGGCCTGCCCCTAACTTATACACTTATGTAACCTGTAAAAAAAACCCCCTTCTCTGCACTTACGTGGTGCGGTAAGTTTTCCATGGTGAATCCCCCGGGGGTATAGTGTGTAGAGTGCCCCCCTTGACTTTAAGGTCAAATGGATCAATATTTTTCATAGAAGTACAAATTTTCACTTTGCGGTGGGAATATGGTCATTTTTGCCCTAACCTGATGAGATGGACTCTGATGCACCCCCAAAGTTCTACAGGTCTTTTTCTTAATGTCATCCAAACATGAGTCAAATCTAGTAAGAAATTGAGCCTTTTATCTTCAGTGCGTCAAAAACGCTATGTCAATTTTCTGGTCAACTTTTTCACTTTGGAGCCCACTCTTGTGTTCTCTTGCTTGAAATAAACCTATGGTTCAAGTTTGGTGTGATTTGGATGCCTGGTGTGGTTGGCGTACACGTTGTTGTTCCCAAAAACTTTAAGATTTCCCTATGTTGTCGTGCCCCCTATGACCTTTATGGTGGACAAAGTGGTAATCAAAATGCTTCTTGTTATAGTTAGGAACTTACCCCTTATGACTAGAGCAAGTAAGGACCGACAAACCTTGCATGGAAGCTCACAAAAGAGGGTCGAAAGTCTATAGCTAGAGCTCTCTCTCAAAGAACTAGAATGCAGATAAGAGTAGAAATGGCCTAAAGGACTATACATACTTGGACTTTTCTGATACCCCCCCCATCATGTACCGACCAATTGAGCCAAGTAGCCTTCACAATGTACCCTCGGATCAAAAATTTCTACAAATTGATGCTTGAGGACCTTTCTGACAAAAATTGTCATATGTGGTTAGTGAGTTGGAGTGACCGTCAAACAATTTGATCGAATTTGCCCCAAAATTTATCTGGCCTTTCCATTGAGCTTCAAGATTTGGCGTTTGGATTCAGATTCCAATTTTGACATTCTTGCTTATTTATTTATTTATTTTTGTCTTTTATCTTCTTTTATTAGAAAATTAAACAAAATTATCCAAATCACTCAAAAAAATTTCATTCGACGCTCAAAAATACAAAAACACATCTAACTTGAATACTTGGCCATATTTTGTATGCCTAGTGCCAAGGGGTCCAAGTGTTGGTGGGTGCTCATTGGATCATTATAGCTTATCCATAGGACTCGTACTGGTAATTGCTTACACTCTCTTTGGGCAATTACCACACCAAGAGAGTCTTTAAAAAGAATTTCTTTTAGGGGTAGGTTGATATCCCCACTCAATCCCTTTTTGGCCTACTAAAAGGCCTTAGTCCACTATGAGTGAAGGTCGTTCAATTTTCATTGCTTGACAAATATCCCCAAGGAGTTTTAAAAGTCTTGTGAATAAAACTAAACCATGGTCTTTTAAATGCTATTTTCTAAAGTTGCATTAGCCTTTTTGGATTAAAAAGTGTACTCATAGGAGTTTAATCCCATGATGTAAAGCATTGATGAAGTGTCTTGTGATTTAGTTCACTAATTTGTTTTATTATTTTATGCTTATTAAAATTGTCTTTCTTATGAAAAAGCACTAAAATATTTTTTTGTTTTAATTAGTTATTTTTTATTTTTATTTTACTTATTTCTCATTTTATTTTGCTTCAAAATGTAGATGTGCAATGTACACCTTTCACATTATTTAAGTGGGCCCTTCGTAATATACAAACCATTTGTGATTATATATGTATAATAGATAATAAAATTATATATTAAAACACAATAAAAATTCCATATGATTGTTAGCACATATTTAAACTTACTCTCCTTCATCTCCCCTTAACTTAGCAGGACTTCGTGCATCCTCATCTTGTTTTAACACACAAAATAAAAAACCCCTCACCATACCCATTTGACTTTATTGGAAGGCCATCATTCCAATGCCATGTGTTCAACAACTCTTGCCGACTCCGGTCAAAACCTCCCAGACCAAAAACTCTAACATTTTATGCATCAAACCTCCCTCCGAGGTTAGACATCCCTTTATTGGCCCCTCTACCCTAGCTTAGCTTGTGATCATTTTTTGTTTACTATTTTCTTGTCTGTCAATTTTGCAAGGGCTCCTTGCTAGGGCTTCTTCTAGGACTCTTGCAGTGTTGGGTCTTGGGTAAGACTTCCTGCAAAAAAATGCCAAGTACTGGTTTTCAAAATCGTCTTGTGGAAGAGGTGGAAGGAAGGCAAGGAAGGAAGGATGGATCAGGAGCAAGGATCAGGAGCAAACATGGCCAGGGAGCACACCATCCATCTCACCCCACTAGGAAACCTCTGAATGCCCTCGCCTACACGGTGCTGCAAAATACAAAGCCTCACCCCTTGCCGTAGCAAGCCTTCAAACCTCCTTGCTCCACTTCACTTGCAATAGGGAGAAACCATAGTATGCAACAAGCCCTTACCGCCCTCACCACTCTCAAGGTAATTTTACAAACCTTAAGCCACATTTTGATTCTTTTTTTTTCAAAACTCACAAAAGTGAGTGAGATTATATTAATCATATCAAAAAATTACAAGAGAAGCCCTGCTCGCAATCCAAGCTAGGGCATCCATAGGACCATAGAGATACAAGCGACAACATACGACTCAGAGAACAACCCAAAAATTTACCAGAGGTGTCACATATACCATCGAATGTGCCACTCTAACATAATATAAGCTCTAGAGCCACAAACATCATAAGATAACCACCCTAATCAGTACAATACACAAACAAAACTTGAGGCTTCTAGGGAAACCACCGGGCCTGCCACTTCCAATGGGGATCCCCTTCAAGAGAGTTGATTACACCAGATACATAGAGAACTTACCAAGAACATAATGAGCCGAGAGAAGAAGATAATATTGCTGCAATAGGGGGGAGGCTTCAACCTCCATCACCTCACAAAGGAACATCACACCCGAACACCACCATCAATCCCAGGCTTTTGACAGAGAGCCAAAGCACGGACATAGGAACCCACCAAAGTCGGAGGTTGGCATCACTAGATTGTAGGCTGGTTTGGGAGCCCACCCCATGAGAGGAGAATGCGGTGCCACCAAGCACGACCTATCCTGCTTTCACAAAGCTGCCTTGTTGAGATCTCCTCCCCTCAAAGCTCGAACAAGCAAGTGATTCAGCTTCGTGCTCAAGCGGGTTGCCGCCTTGCCCATAGGGTACAAAAATATACTCTTTGCAGCACCCCACAGCACCGCCATGAGGGGAGAGCGAAACCGGGTGCCCCCTTCTCGGGTAAACCCTTGCCCCACCTTGTCCGTAAACCCCTTAGACTGTGACACCACGTGATGCATGCCGGGCTCCTTGCATTGGCCAAGAATCAAGTCCACAGATTGTCCTCCTAAAGGTCCCCACCCGACAAGAAGAAACTGGAGCTACTCAAGGCAAGCCTACGTTAGGGTCGGGAGGCCCTCACCGCGAGCAAGACAAAGAAAGGAAAAATCTTTGCACTCAGTTTTTTTTTTCAAACCTCACAGTATGTGAGAGGTTATCTTAAAATGAGAAAACCCATTACTTTGGTACCATGCTCAATTCGAGCCATGGCCACATATATTCCATTGAAGACTAATAGTTAGCTCAAAATGTCGTGGACATGATGCTAAGAGTTATCCACTTCTATTCGTTAGAGGTTCTCTTTTTTCCAATCCCTTGGATAATAACCTTGCTAGCTTGGATGATCCCTGCATAGCTAGCTCCCAAGAGATCTTGGGCAAACACACGACCATTCTTGGCCTTCCAAACATGGAAACAATAGTAGAACCTATCCACTTGAGTACAGAAGAGGACCCGCAAGCTTTCAATCCGGTTGCCTCCAAAGAGAAAATCACTCTTAGAGAACCGAATCTTCAAAGTCCTTCGGATCATTTTACATACTTTCCCTGCCAATCCTCTAACTCCCAGAAATTACAAGAATAAGTGGGGTAGGTCCTCCTTAGCAGTTCTGCAATCCGAACACCTATCAAGGCCGATGCCTTGAGTTAATACCTTGACACCTGTTGGCAGGACCCCCCATAATACCTTCCACGAAGAAATCTTAAGCCACATTCTCATTCTTAAGCAAGTCTCTACTCTAAATTTGGAGGAGACTTCTTTGTAAGGTGAGGTTTTTTAGCTCATGGACGTAAAACAATCTCCAAAATGGGGGCCACTTTCATAAGGAAAAGTTGGTATGATGTCCCTGTAATAGCACGTGCCCATCTTCATCTCTCTCTTCATCAGCATGCATTTATTTGCTTTTAAGCTCCTCTTTTTCGCACTTTGGCTTTTCGTGTGCCCCATGAGGTACTCTAGCGTTTTGTTGCATTATGTTGAGGGAGGCATTGCACATGCTTAAATTTTATCCTTCCACTGGCCTACCAGTAAAGTCTATGGGTGTGCCATTCATGCTTTCTTGGCATGGACGTGCTTTAATAATGCAAAGTGGCTCATGGGTATGTGCTGTTCATGTTTTCGTTATCTTTAAAGATTACCCCTTAAATTTTTGGCCTGCTCAAAAAGGCCTTATAGAACAAGGAATTAATGAGTGCATTCGTAAGATTTTGATCCCATGATATGATTATCAATTCAATGAAATTTTCCTTAATATTTTAACTTTTGGAAGAGTTCTTTCATTTAAGGGCCTCATAAAGGTCCATTTTATCAAAATTGCTATATTATTTTTGGAGTTGGGAATATTGTAAGGAGCAATGGCGAGGGTTTGCATTCTCTACACGGAGGGTTAGGCACTCTAACGTTTGTGTGCTCGTCTATCTTACGTTCGATTCGTACTATGCTTCGGAGTGCCGCGCTAGCGATTATCGCCTAGATCGACTTTTGTGGTGTCGTGCAGTGCCACCATGTGCTCCCGTTAGTGACATTCATCGCCTAGTCATTGCTTACCTCCCTCGCTTCCCCCTGGTTTACTGTAAAATCGTGGTTCAGTTGTGCATGGCTAGCTCTCTCGCTACGCTTATGACCCTCAGTACTGAAGCGCGCTTATGTTCGTTAGCTTTTACTTCTATTTCTCCCATTGTAATGTGCTAATTATCTTGATTTTGTAACCGTGATTATTATTGCTTCTACGAAGTTGCGACTATTTCTAGTTTCCAACTCTTAGCACGCTTAAAAGAAAAAAGTGGGTGTTGCCCCTTGGTTGATCATCATCGCATTTAGGTTGTGTGCTCTTCAAAACCTTTTTGACCAAGACCTCTTTAGCCAAGACCTAGGTCTTGCCCTTGCATGCTTGCAGCAACCCTTGCTTTTGTCTGTTTTTGCCACCACTCCCCCTTCCACAAAGGGTTGCTTCTTCGCGGTGATAGCAATGGAAATTGAGGCTCTGCCCCCCATGGACGAGGACATCATCAAGTTCTTGCAAATGCTCATAGCTAGGAAACTTTGGTTGAATGAAGAAGTCGTACCAATGTACGAAGGAGATGGGTCGGCCTTGCGACCATCGACTGGTGCGATAGGTCAATGCTCCAATTTTACAACTTCCATATTCCACAAAGATCTTCACTATTCTCACTTATGCAAGTGGACAAGCAATTGTGGGTGGTGTTCTATCTCAAAAAAGAAGACCAATAGCCTATGAATCTCATAATTTATGTACCCATGAGTTAAATTATCCTATGTATACCTTGGAATTGTTGGCTGTTGTACACGCTCTTAAAGTATGGAAACATCATCTCCTTGGAAGGCAATTTGGATTACATACAAATCATAAGAGCCTTAAGTGGATTTATACTCAACCCGACCTTAATATGCGGAAGCGAAGATGGATGGAATTATTATGCGATTATGATTTTGGAATTAAATATCAACCTAAGAAGGAAAACTCAGTTGCTGATGCTTTAAGCAAGAAGAGTATTGTAGCGGCTATTACAACCTCTACTACCACTTTAATTGACCTTATTGATGAAAGTATACCTCAAGATACATTTTATAGAAGGATTCAATGTTTAATGAAATTGGATAATTGCACAGGGAGGAAAGAAAGACATATTAAAGGCTTCCATGTTGAAGATAACAATCAAACTTCCAACATTACAAGAAGCTCATGATACACCTATTGCAGGACATCCAGGTTACATTAAAACTTATTCTACAATAAGGAAAAGTTTCTTTTGGCTAGGATTAAAACATGATGTGTTGAGCTATGTTACAAGATATTTGATATGTCAACATATTAAGGCAAAATATTTGATACCCTCGTAAGCTTCAACCAATTCATGCACCGCAAATGAAATGCAAATGCATATCCTATGGATTTCATTGTAGGACGTCCTAAATCTCTGGGATATGATTATATTTTTGTGGTGGTTGATATGTTTACAAGAAAGACTCATTTGTTTCCTAACAAGATAACTTTTACGACAAAGGATATAACTCAAGTCTTCATGAAATGTGTCTTTATGTCTCACAGTTTACCTCGTCGTATAATTTCAGATCGTGATGCAAAGTTTACTTCAAATTTTTGAAAATCTTTATTCTCATCCATAGGAACCCAGTTAGCCTTTAGTATCTCTTATCATCCTCAAATTGATATGCAAATGGAGAGAACCAATCAGATCATTGAGGATATGTTACAAGCATACTATATTCATGAGCAGAGTAGGTGGACCAGATATTTGTATTTGGTTGAATTTGCGTATAACTCTTCTCATTACAACATTCAATTGGGATGTCTCCTTCTCAAGCATTATACGGACAAGAGTGTCTTACTCCATTAAAATTGACAAACCCTCTCATAAAGGTTCAAACATCCAAAGAAATGTTTGATGAAATGCAATTCCAGACATACCTCATACGCAAAGAGATAAAGACTGATTATGATAAGACATAGGAGTTATGTTGACCCCAAATGATCTATTCGACTCTTTGAAGAACACGGTCAAAGAGATGGAAGATAAAGAACAAAATCCAGTAGGGCATGTTGGGCTACAAGACGGTGGCTCCTCCTTAACCACCAATACCTCGAAATGTTGTCCATGAGGAGAACCATGGGAACAGACGTGTAGCAGTTGTGTCGCAGAATTGGGTGCAAACAATACAGGATCTATCTGAGGAGATGCAAGAATTGCAGAGGAGCAAGAGGCAAGATGAGGCCATTTCCTGACATGTGCTACAATTGTGGATAAGAGGGATATTATGCACCTGACTGCTCCTATCTGTGCGCTTCTGTCACACATGTCAAAGCAAGGGACTGGCCGTACACTATGTGCGAGCCACAAATGGCTGCAAGCACACAACTAGATGAATCTAGCTAGCTCAAGAGAGCAAGGGTGTGTCACTCACCGCCCTACACTCGCCTCCATGGAGTATTCCTCGCCACAAAGAAGAGGGAGATACCACCGTGCTGTGCTCAATCGCCTTGCCGTTGTCGTGCTGCCACAATGCTTGATCACACACACACACACACACACACACACACACACACACACACACACACACACACACACACACACACACACACACTTTCATGCATACACACATACACAAGGAGATGAAGAAGAAGATGGAGATGGAGCAAGAGCACTCTTCAATTGCACAAATGAGAGAATGAGTGATTTTTAGGTTTAGGTGACTTTTATATGAGCTCGCCCATTCACATTTTGGCGCCCATGCTTAGCCAACTAACCCTTGAATGTTCCATTTAGAGTGCGCCTCTCATCGGTAATCACTCTTACTCTTTTCCTATTGGACCAACAAGCCCAGCCCATGACTACTAGAAGTGGACGATGGTGGTTAACATGTCCCCCTTCTTGATGTAGATTCCGCCCTCAGAATATAACAATACAGCATCGAGATCCATGATAGGAGTACATGTGTCAAAAGAAAAACAACATTGTGAAAGCTCAAAGGCAGCATGTGCAGGCGTGCAATAAGTGAGATTCATACATGATATTCTAGGAAATGCAAAAAATTCATGAATTATAACATTGCCAACTAGAACAAGTGTAGTACTTGAATAAAATGCAATTGAGTTAGGGTCTATTAGGTTGACTCTAAGAGAAGTACACAAGAGCTAGGGCTAAAGTAAGTACTAGATTGACCAACGTTAATTAAAAAATATCGACTAAAGAGTAGTTAACCCTAGGAATGTTCGTCGGGGTCTAGAGACTAGTGATCTTGTCATTTATACCACTTAAGTGTGATCAACATAAAATAGAAGTAAGTTTGTGCTATTTTCTTTCTAGTTTCATATTTCTTTTCTTTTTGGTTGTTGTCATAGTTGCATACAAGTCGTTGGGGGACTCAAGGTCTCAAATACTAGCAGCTGGGAGACTCGAGGTCTCAAATACCAGTTTAACACATGGACTTCCACAACACAAATCACACTTAAGTGGAATAAGCTAGAGAGAACTATATCCTCATAGCCTAAAACATTACTAAAGTTACTATAATTCATAGACTATATAGGAATTAAAGTCAGCAATTAAGTGGCCTAGTTTAGCCTAAGGTCCTGATACCTACTTAAAGCCAACTAATAGACCAAACACAAAGAGAAGAACAAGGTACTAGAAGTTTGAAAAAATTATAGCATCTAAATTGGCAATGTGACAACTTCATAAATTTTATGCATTGTTAGAATTCAAATGACAAGATGCAAACATGTAAATGTGGAAGCATAGATAAAAGGAAGTAGTACACCTGATATAATGAAAAACATCCGTTGTAACATGTAAATATCCATTTTCATTGCACAAACTGCACAATAGTCACCACCAAACATCTACCTTCCAGAGGCACATCAATGGGAAGAGGTACCAACCCTTATTGAACACAATTAAACAACATAAGGAACCCTAACCTAATTATCTCCCCCTAGAGAGTCAAGGGAATAGGATATTATAGAGATTGGGTGGGAACCCTAAGACTAAGCCCCTATCCTCATTGTCAAGAAAAACAAGTCATCATCCATGAGACCATATGTGACATCCATGTAATCATGTAAATCGTCTTCATCATTAGAGGCACCAATGTTTACTAAGAAGGTCACTAGACGCCTATAGTCATCTTGGTCAAAAGGTAGGCTTATGAAATGAAAGAAATGCTCTCTACTACTAAGTATGGATTAGTTGTGGTCAAGAGACATATCAACCATTCTAACTCATTGAAATTTCTCTCACATGCTAGTGTACCTACCAAATCCCATTCACAGTCAAGCACCGAAAAGACCATGTGAAACACTTGTGAAAAGTAACGAGGGTACCTCTCACCCAAGGCAAGAGTGGATGACTCTAGTGTACTAGCCATATCTGTACACACAGATAGATGATGGTTAGAGTGCAAATATTATAAGGTCCATGTCCTTGTGTAAAATGTGTTTCTATGAATTTGTGTTATGTATAGAACTTGTAAGTTTCGAGATTATTGTTGGTGGCTCTTGCTCTTTTACTTTTTTTATCTTGTCTTTGTGAATATAAGGCTTTATATACATGCCCTAAGATTAGAGATTGAGAGATCAGGGAGGAAGGTTGAGAGGGAAGCAAGTGAATGATGGATGTTAGCAAACACTCCACCCTTCCTTGGGTAGATCATACCTTTTGAAATGATGTCGTCACCTTTTGAAACCAATTGCTCCAAGTTCTTATGGATAAAGACTTTAACCAATAGTTTTCGACCACCCTATGCGTTCCATCTAGTTGCAAGGGTGGTAAGGTACTCTCCCATGATTTTATTTACAACGTTGTTGTAGGTGGTGAACTTACAACGGGAGGTGCACATTCTGCCTTGTTTGTATAGATATGTACAATGGTAGGTGGAGGTTGTGTCGGAGCTTCTATTTTCGTATAGGAACTACATGAAGAGAAAGAAGCTTCATTTGACTTCTCTGTTTCTACGCTAGGTGGAACAAATTGTTCTTTCTTTGGTACCCAAACTAGCTCTGGAGTGGGTGTGTAGGATTCCGTGATTTTTTTCTTTCCACGATCTTCAATTTGTTTTGGACCTACAGGATTGGGCTCACATGGGTCAGGTGATAGAGGTAAGAGCACAATTTACGTTTTGGCACCGATATTTGATCATTTCCTTCATTGTAACCTTGGGTTTCCAATAGCTTTCTAGGAATCCAACACAACGTTTCTTTACATTTATTGGGGCAAGTGGGATGTCTCTTATTAGGCTCCTGTCTTTTAGCACTAACTATGGTCGCTCAAGAAGCTTTAGGGACCCACTTGTATGTTTTGTTTGTTATATTAGGATGGGTCTTGTGTGTCTCAAGCTTTATTTCAATTACAGTAGTTGAAGCTCTAGAGAGTTGGGCTATGGGAACATATGGTTCAGCCTCCTGGACATGCAATGTTTTGGGTTTTATTTCCTTAAGAGGCCATATCTCAGGGGCTATGGATTGAGTGGCAAGGCTAAGAGTTGGTTTTTGCATTGTGACACCCACAGTCCCCCAATCAATAGTGCATTTGGTGGCTATCATCCACATGCGTCCTAGGTTTATATTACCCTCCATAGTTCCAGTAGGCATGACCAAAAAGTCTTGAGCTACAACCCCATTTTCATAACTGACAAAAGTGTGCCAGATTCCAAAAATCACAGTTTTTTCTTGTTGACACCCTTGACTTGGATAATACTCTCGGATAGAGGTGGCTTCCTTAACTGACACCAAACTCCATAAGATAGCAGATTATACTTAGCACCTGTGTCCAATAAGGCGTTATATAACACTTTTTCATAGGTGCTATTTAGCTCAATAGAGTATCGTAGAGGTGTGTCAGAGTCCAACCAATCATCCTCTGTTTCAATGTGGAATGCATGTGTAACTCCAAGGTTGGACTCTCGCTGGCGTCTTATGTGTTGTTTTCACTCTTTAGCCTCAGCTTGAGCTTGTATCTTCTTCAATTCTGTTTATGCCTCGGTTGCCTTTTTTTGATGGATGGCACGTAGTTCCTCTTGGCTTAAAGGATCATAATATCTTTTAAATTTGCTCCCATTGAGTAATCCAATGGTGTCAACTCCATCAAGAGTCTCCACACGAATGGTACCTTGTGGGGGGATCTCACATACTCTATATGGTCCTTTTCCCGCATATTCTTTTTGTTATGCACTCCATACATAAGGACTTTATCACCAACATTGATATCTTTGTTCTTTAGATGACGGTCAAACCATTTCTTCCTTCTATCTTTCTACACAAGTGCATTTTGCACAACCAATTTTCTTTCTTCATCTAACCTCTCAAGGAATATATAAGAGCTCAGCTAAAGGGTTACCATCCCAAACTTCTTATGAAGCTACGTGCAGACTAGGAATTACAAACTCCCATGGCATAACTACTTCTTGGCCATATACCATTTTGAATGGGGTACAATGAATAGACACTTTGTAAGAAGTCAGATAAGCCCATAGGGCTGAAGTCAGCTTCAAATCCCAATCAGTGCGATGAACTTCCCCGTTTTGGTCAAGATAAAGATTAAGGTCTTGTTGGTACTCTCAACTTGGCCATTTTCTTGTGGATAATAAGGTGTGGACTTATAGTGAGCTATCATTAAGTTGGTATTGAGTTCTTTTATCACTTTGTTTATAAAATGAGTGCCATTGTCACTCACAATCTCAAAGGACAACCAAATCTTGTAATAATGTTCTCAAAGAGAAACTTGGCAATTGACCTTGCAGCAGCCTTACGTGTTGCCCTGGCTTCCGCTCACTTTGTTACATAGTCAATGGCAACGGTAATATATCGAGATTGAGTGCTACGAGCTGTCGAACTAATTGGGCCTACAAAGTCTAAACCCCATTTTTCAAATGGTTGAGTCACTTTAACAAGATGTAAGGGCATCTTATCATTTTGTTATGTGATCTTGTAATGTTGGCATTCATCACAACCTTTTGTAAAAAGTGATATATCCTTGAATAATGTTAGCCACCAATAGCCTGATTCCAACACCTTTCTAGCAGTTAGCTCCCCTGAGAAATGTCCTCCGGCTATACCCATGTGGGATTCTTGTAGTATGTATAGATACTCATCCTCACGGGCACAACAGCTAAGAATATCATCCTTCCCTAACCTGTAGAGATTTTCTACAATGAGAGAATAAGGTTCACATTCTTTTAACAGTTTTTGAGCTATATCCTTATGAAGCTCTTTGGGTGGAAAACCATAAACTAGAAAGTACACAATCTTCTCACTCCAC
The DNA here is from genome assembly GCF_014529385.1 of Adiantum capillus-veneris. Classification (NCBI taxonomy): domain Eukaryota; kingdom Viridiplantae; phylum Streptophyta; class Polypodiopsida; order Polypodiales; family Pteridaceae; genus Adiantum; species Adiantum capillus-veneris. The sequence continues at coordinate 78,368,422 of NC_140935.1, read as the reverse complement.
TCAGGCATGGTCTCGACTAGAAATAAGGAAGTATCGGGCATTTCATCATCGACTCCATTAGGGGCTTCACCATTAGGTATGTGAGACAAATGATCTGCCATGACATGTCTTAGTACCAGGTCTCACCACAACGATAAAATCAAACTCAAGGAGAATAAACAACCATCGTGTAATTCTTCCCGTGGAACAAAGTTTATTTACTAGATACAACAAGGCTTGATAATCCACATAGAAAACAAACTTGTTGGCAAGAAGGTAGTAGTGGAATTTCTTTACTGCAAAAACATAGCTAAACCTTCTCACTCTGTACTGGTGTAGTTTCTCTTGGCATCATTCAATTGACGACTTGCAAAGCTAATGGAGTAGTCCAATTTATGTTCTCCTGGTTGAGCTAGAACACACCTAATAGCAAAGTTTGATGCATCAATATGCACATGAAAAATTACATTCCAATCAGGCACTCATAGAATAGGAGCGGTAGTCAAGGTCTTTTTCAATGACTCATAAGCATGGTCACACTCCGCGGTCCAGTGAAACTCAATAAGAAGTTTTTATAATGGACGAGCTATCTCGATAAAGTTTAAAATAAACCGTCGATAATAACCAACATGGCCCAAGAACCTTTGAACTCCTTTATAGTTTGTAAATGGTGGCAATTCAGCAATGGCTTTAATTTTACTCTCATCTGTGGAAATCCCATTTTTGGACACTATATGCCATAAAATGACTCCATGTTTAACCCAAAATTGGTATTTGAAAGGGTTTAAAGAGATACAATTTGCACTTTTCAAAGACTTTTCATAAGCATGATAGATATTCTTTCCAAGAGGAATAAACACAAAGGCCATCTAAGAAAGCTTCGCAAAACTCCCTTAGATATTCTCTAAAAGCAGTGTTTATTAATCTTTGAAAGGTAGCAGGGGCATTGGTTAAGCCAAAATCCATAACACGAAATGCGAACACTCCAAATTCGGTTCTAAAGGCTGTTTTAGCTTGGTCCTCTAGCACAATTGTGATTTGATTGTAGCCAGAGTATCCATCTAAAAAGCTATAAGCTTCCTTTCCTGCAACTCTTTCAAGCACATATTCTGAATATGGCAAGGGGTAATGGTCCCTCCTAGTGGAAGCATTGACCTTCTTAAGATCCATGCACACTCTGAGTTTCTCATTATTTTTTAGCACAATCACTATTGGAGACACCCATTCTAAATGCTCAATAGGGTATATGAATCTGCATTTCACAAGCTTTTCAGTCTCTTCTTGAACAATCTTTGCATATTTAGGATTCATTGGGTAGGGTCGTTGTTGAGCTGGTTTAGCCATGCTATTCATGGGGATTGTGTGTTGCACCACGGAAGGTGGAACACCTTTCATACCATGATATGTCCAAGCAAATATATACTTGAATTCCTTGAGAAGTTCTTTAAGTACACACTCCTCAATCTGTGTTAGATCTTGGGTAATGAAAACAGGTTTGGACTCTTCTCCTGGTTCTACTAACTCTATTTTTTTCACTATCATTGGACCATCATAGACTCCATTGCTTCCATCAATAGGTTTTCATTGAGCCTTTGTATGTACAACCTTATATTCCTCTGTGGTGTAGGATTTGAAATGTTCAGGTGCAGGGTGTAAGTCTGTGGGGTCCTGTTGTTCTCTGGAATGTGATTTCACTTCCGATTCCTTTTGTTGTTGAGCTAACTCTTGATTTTATCGTCTCCTTATGGTATGGCTCAACTTTGGCTTCTCTGTAGGTTCTATTTGTGTGATGTCAATCGGTTGTGGACTACACCACATAATGCTTTGAAGGTATTCACCCCACTTATCTACCAACTTCCAATGAGCATCACATGCCCCTATATAATTAAGCCATTCTGCGATAGATTTCTTATCATTTATTCTAGAAATGCACATTTGCTCCATATCGTCGCCTCTTATATGTTAGGAAATAAGACGTAGCTAAATAGATAATTGAGTAGATTACTTAATGGAGAGAGACAGATTTATATACATGAGATTATAGAGTAGAGAGAGAGAGAGAGAGAGTACACACGATATACGTGGTTCACCCAATGTGGGCTACGTCCACGGGAAAGTAGCCACTCAATGGCTTTAGTACTTCAAAACAAGAAGTAGTTTACAAAGGGATTATGCCCTTAATGGAGCTCCCGCCTTGCTTCACTCTCACCACCTCACACTCACCTTGTTACATCAACTTCACACTATGAAATGTGTGTAGAAATGGCCTCCTTTTATAGGCCAAAAGGGCTGCCCTCTCTTATGAGAGACAGCCATGTGTAGCCGCCCTTGTGCGAATAAGTCCAAATCGGACCCTCCAATCCGCCCATGTGTGGCCGCCCTTGAGAAGACAAGTCCGTTTTTGAATTCGGCCACCGGCCATTGACTTCCGACCACCGGCCATCGGCCATTGACTACCGTCCACCGGCCAACCGACCGGTTGTTTTCCGACCACTTTCCGACCGCCGTCCGGCCATAATATTCCGGCGGCCTTTAAAGTTGCCCCTGATTCTTGTCCGTGAAAATCTTGGTTTCCGGTGAGTGATTTTCCTTCACGCACGATGGCTTCTCCTCATAATGGGGGCCTTACAAATGTGCGCTTTTACCACAGAAAATTACAAGGGTAAATCAGGCTCCATACTTAACATTATATCTCTTACTCTTCTCGTCTAATTTTTTATCACGGCCGATCTCTAGTGACGAGTCACTAGATGAATTGCTACTTATGTCTTCTGCTCCCTTGGGATAGATTGTCATCTAGGGTACCACTGGGACCTGAATGGTTTGTCCCCACATTTGCACTAAGATTTAACTCATATCTTCTTCCTTAGAGTCAATTTCAATTGATGATTCTGACCCTAAATCGTGTGGGCTATAGTCTTGTGAGACATTATGGGTTCTAATGCCACTCCAATCTTCATCTTGTAGGTCATTAGAAGCTATATGCATTGCTTCTAGCATATTTAAAGGTACGAGTGGTAGCATTTCATCCCCCTTAAGTGTTACCCAAGTCGTCCCCCTATTTCTCCAAGTATCTATGGTTGCTTCTAGTAGGTGGACCCAATCCACATTGTCAGACACAGTCATCCCACGTAGAACATCCATATAAGGAGAATCTTCCCCAACATCAGTGTCCACTTTACATGTGTAACAATACTGTAATGGGTCCGAGTGAACTGTGGTGTCAGATCTATGATCAATTATAAACCTGTTTCCTAGAGGATGTGCTCAACCAATTACAAGATCCACTCGAATGACAGAATCTTGGAACTGCAAGTAGACACAGTTTTTAGACCAATCATGCACCATTTTTGCTTCCCTCACGAAAGGATGTCCTAAGATCATCTCAGATGCCATAGTGTGCTTGGAGAAATCCATAACAATGAAGGAATTTCTTATTTTATGTCCAAAGACCTTGATCTTGAGATCTTCTAGCATCCCAATAGGTTTAACAATAGACCCATTGGCCATCTTTACTACTATGGTTGTGGTCCCAAGGTGAGGTCTTCCAATAGTTTCCCATCAATTTTAAGTCACAATGCTAACCCTAGTGCCACCATCAAGGATTCCCTTCAAAGTTAATCCCTTGGTAGTGATTGGTATGGTTGCATTGGATTCATCTCCCTCAAAGTATTGTCCCAAATTGTTAACATGTATCTCTACAATAGGGTTCTCATCTAGGTTGGGTTGTAGATCTAAGTGTTCCTCCTCTATTGGCATCTTTCTAGCTACATCCATTGTGCAAATTGTGGTAGGTTGACCTTCAATTCTCCATTGAGGAAACCTTGAAGAGCTAAGAATAGCTCAGGGTCTCCATACAATTTGGACATGATGGTGGTTCTAACTTCTGAAGCTACGAAATCCATCAATTTGGCAATGTTTAATGGCACATTTTGGGCTTCAGCCCCTTGACATAGGGAAGATGGGATCTCCATTTCTTTGATAGGGTCAGGTAGTCCCTCTGTAAACATTCTTTCCAACAAGAAGTCAGTATGTCCACCTTCCCATGACTTTAAGTCACTTTTTTCTTGGATGACACTAGGTATGGCTAAGGGTCTATGGACTTGGTGATGTTGTTGTTGCGTAGGGAACATTGTGACTGTAACCTGGATCAACCTAGGTGTTGGTTCTAGATCCCTTTGGGTATCTTCTACCAAACTCATTAATTGCTTGACTCGCTCGATCTCCACTATAGAGTTTGGGTAAGTTCATATTTTCTTCTTAGATCCTGGCCATTGTGGCTCATGAAGATCTTCCTTGTTGGTTTCTTTCTTAGTGGTTGTTTTGGTCTCCATGGTTTCACCTGAATCAAAATCCTCTTCAATGTTGTTCATATAAACGGGGTCGTCACTAGTCCCTATGTTGGTCTTTGAACCGGGGTCTGACTTCGCTGCTTTTTACGATCTCGTCCTTTGTGTTTTCTTCTTTTTTTGAGATTGGCAAATTGATGCCGTGTCTCTTTCCTCAAGAATATAAATTTGTTTTTGGAGCATCGATCATGTGAGTACGTTTATTGGTACCACAGGTGTACTTTGTGATGGATCCTCGGTAACCTCTATCAAGTTTAATGGCGCAATCTTCGGTGCATTTGGATTATTCGGACATTGGGCAATCAAATGATCTATGCCACATTGATTACACATGAGTATCGGCATTGTAGACATGCTCGCTTGATTGGTTTGCATTAGTGTGGCGTTATTTTGTAGCCTAATAGGATACTCGGTCACACGATGTGACCTCCACACTCATAGCATTGAAGAGGTGGTCTCTTGGCAGTGTAATTGATATTTTGGTCTCTTGCAACTGCAAGAGCAGCTACTTGATAGATAGGTTTGACTTGTCCCTAATAGTCCTCCATGTAGTATTGTGGACTTTCTTCAATTGCATCAATCCCATAGGCAATATTAGGGTCTATATCTTCCTCACAGCCTTCCAAAAAAGCAATAGACGACTCACAACCCACTTGATTCACAGAAGTGATTCTCGAATGTGGTGGTTGTGTTCCTAGCACTCGAGATGGTAAGGGTGTTGTTTGAACAACATTTTGGGCCCTAGGGACCATGTGTTGTGACGTTTGTCCAAGAGGTGGGGCCAGCATCAATGCAGGCACTCGAGGTGTGTCTGTCCATGCTAAGGTTGCTCTATCATGCACTTAAATACTATGCAATCCTTAGCTTGATGGCCATACCTCCCACAGGTATTGCAATTCCCATTGAATTTTACTCTAAATGTAGAACATTCACTGGTACTATGCGGACCATAGAATACTGAGCACCATTGCTGCTCCCTTCTTGGATACATATGATTGTTTTGTGGAGCACGATTGTCTCTAAGACTCTCTTGAATGGCCTTGGTGAGATCTGCTAAAGTCATCTGTGCCCTAATGCTTGCGAGCAAATTTAGGCTCAACAGACACTCTTTCTCCTTGAATCATTAAATTATCCTCCAATTGGATCACATTGGTGCAATTGCTTCCCAAGTGGTGATACCTCTAATGACTAGGCCATTGTAGATATCCTCATGTCATAATCCCCTAATGAATCTATCAAGAAATTGACTATTATTGAAGCGCTCATTTGGACTACAACGAGAATTCAAATGCTTCAAGCAACTAATAAAGTCTCCCACCGACTCTCCTTCCTCTCGTTGGGCTTTCTGGAGTTGAGATGCTACACCCCAAAGCACTGTCTCTCGTATGTATTCTTTCAAGGACAGTCTCCTAAGAGTAGGGTAAATTGTTTTTTCTTCAACCCTTAGGGTTCTATACCAATCCCCAGCCTTCCCACTTAAGGTTAGGCTTAAAGCATTACTCTTATGCAGGTCATTGTGTTCTCCTAGAGAATTGCATCTTTGTTCAAAAACTTCGATATGATTTCTCACATCCCGTCTCCACTAAATTTTTCTGTGAGCTTGGCTATTTGTACTGCATTACTTCTAGGCTCTCTATTAGGCGTGTTACACATATTCTTAGTGATAGATCAAAGTTGGAAAGTCGCCTAAGTTAGCAGGCACCGTGGGTGAAGGTGCTCCAGAGACTACATGTGGAGTAGGTATTGTCATTAAGATTGGCGCATAGGAAGCCCTTGGGTTCCAAGTTTGGCACGGTGTTGTGCCATGTGGTGGCCCAAAGTTCATATGTGTGGCCCTAGGCATAGCAAATGTCGGATGTGACATGCTCATGCTAGCCGGTATTGTCCCATGGAAATAAGAGCTTGGGTGTTGTGTTGTGGAGCATAGGTTGTTGAAACAATGGGAGGGGTAGGAACTACATGAGTATGAGGACCCATAAAGTGTATACAATTGGTACACACTTGTAGGTGTTGTTGCAGGCATTGAACTACCATGCAGCGGTGCTTTACTAACAAATGAGGTCCATGGCCTGTTTCTTGGCATGCCCATCATTGGGGTAGGCATGGTAGCCATGGTGTCATAAAGGGAAAGACAATCTAGACTTGGAAAGGTAAAGCTATCACTTGTGGGCTCAGGTTGCACTAAGACCCCTAGAAAAACATATGGAGGATCCATCGGGCTTACCGAGGGAGTCTCCATTTGCGATAAGGTTGGTTGTTTAGCCTTCCCTGTATCCAAGAATCTCATGAGATCCGTTGAAGGCATGTGGATCCCCTTGTTCTATCTCTCTAGCTCAATAACCCTATGGATGACCTCACAAACTCTTTTTGTTGATCATCTACACTAGTAGCACCCGTTGTGGATTGTAGGACATCTAACCAACCCACGTGATAGGTGTGACATGTGTATAGATCGGTTAGAGTTTTCGTTTGTAGTTCGTACTCCCAGTTCTCATTTAGGAATGCTCCATCTAGGATTGAGGTGCTATGGGTGTCCTTTGGACTAATTGCAATGTTGCTCTCTATGGGTTGACCCTTAGTGGTCGCTAATTCAGGAGCACTCGATTGCTCTCCTAGCAAGGACATTGACATAGGGGCTTTTTCTTTTAACTCTCTTTGTTGCTTCACCTTCCGTAAGCTCTTGATTTCCTTTTCCCTAGCCGCAATGATATATCACTCAACCTCTTGCAATTTGGCAAGGCTTCTACCATCAGGTAATATAACCTCGGAGGGGAATAGCTCTGATGAGTCAGGGAATGCAAAGAATGGAGTATTCATGTGCACACTCTCCAAGAGCGTGGGGTCTATGTTGGTCATGAATGGCGAATTTACTTTCCCACCCCCCTCATTTACATCGTTAGCTCCATTTTCGGAGCAAGTGGCTCTACTAAAGGTACCCTTCACGCGGCTAAGCACGCTCGGCCTGGACCGTGGGCCCCCATGGCATACATGTCTTGGCTTGAGCTATCAGGATTAGGAATTGGGTAATCCTCCATGACATCGTAGTCAGAGGAAGAGTCACTAGACGCAATATGCGGTCCTGAGTGGTACTACCTAGCCTTGGGTTCCCGCTGAGGACCCGGAACCTAAGGTAGGTGGGTATTGAGAACTTGCGTAAGTCGAAGGGCTTGCTACTTGCTCGGTCTCTAGCACACGACCAGAGAGCAGATGCATGTGCCTTTGGCACCCTACAAGCATCGGCAAATACCCTCGAAGGTTCATTGCTTGATTTTTGGGCGTTTTGCACCCCATTTTCACTCGTTTTTTGATGTTTTTTAATGTCTTTTTACGATCGGTTTTTGGATTAGAGCATGTGATAGCTTGAAACGAGCGTATCACTCAAGGGGTCATGGTGTGCTTTATAGCACAGTGTTTGGTTAGCCAAAGCTCTAATGGTCCTCAAAAGGGTCGATTTTTACTTAGGCATGAGGCTAAAATAATTAATTCCAAAGGGTGAGTGAGGCCTCAGCCTGAGCATCTGTTGACCGATGGGTCAACAACACAACATAACTCAAGTTTCGTACCAAAGTCTTATCTTTTGCGAGTTATGAAATGCTGTGGATTATGGCTATAAACGTCATTTGTAATGAGTAATTATTCTAGTTTCAGAAGCCGGGGTGCAATGGCACTTCCAAATTGTAAATACAAAGCCATTTGACCCTTTCAACCCCATTTTTGGCTAAACCTAAGGTAGCATTAGTATATAAGGTACCTAGGTCATTTTGTAAAGAAAAGACTTTTAATCATAATCAAAAACTTAGTGCTGCCGTCTACTGTGTGTGAGAGAGAAAGAGAGTGAGCGTGAGCTTTATCCTCTCGCTACGCCCGGCTCACTCAACACATTGGAGATCCGACTGCACCATTGTTGTAGGCTCGAGGAGAGATACGCGACAACGCCAAGCATTCCACGTGAGACGAAGTGCACACGCTGACACATCTACGAGCTATTTGTGGCTGTAAGTGTATCAAACGATGTCTGTTTTCTGCGTGCTAGTAGTCTATAGAATCGTGGCGACATAAGCTACGCATAGGTACTCATAAATTTCAGTTTCGGGCACTTTCGAAATTTTGCTCTGTCATCCTATGCGTTTTCCGCAAATGGGTTTAGAGTGAGGGTTTTGAGTGTAGAAGCTTAGGGACAAGTGTATCCTAGTGAGGGGATGGTGTTCCTTAAGTTTCGTACGAATCTGGCATGATTAGGTGAGTTACCTTCCATATGTGTGTATGTGGCTAGGTGGTGTAGTTGAGAGCTGTGAGGTTCTTGATTGTGGTTTAGTTGGCCTTCCAGAGTGCTGTATGTGTAGGATGGTCTCAGCCTGACAAGCTCAAGAGATTTCCTCCGTGTGCCTATCGTGTCATCTGTGTCCTCGATTGACATTATGTTGATCTAGGTAGTGTTTGCATGTACTTCATGGGTGTGTGAGTCGCTCCTCCAACATTGGCGCCGCTGCCGGGGACACAAGGACTTAAAAAGGTTTCCTACTAACACTTGTGTGATGGTTGCTTGATTTAGTTTCAGCTAAAGAAATCATTTTTCTTATGTGGATCCGGAAGAGGATATTCCGCGATCATGTGGATAGCCAGGAAGCGTGTGTCTTGCCGAGAGCCTGCGACTAGATAGGTTTAGTTAGGATCTGTGGATTAGAGTAGTTGTTGGTGGTCGAGTGATTTGTGAGGTGATAAACGCATTTACTAGTCCGTGTGTGGCAGTGAAGCGTTTTTCTACTCATAGATGCAAAACCCCATATGATTTGTAGGAGTAGCTTTAGGTAAGTGATCTGATTCTGATCTAGAGCTATTCAGCACTGAATTATTTGCTAAAGTGCTTGATTGCATTTGAAATCACGGAAAAGTGTGCTTTTGAGGGTAAAAATGCATTAAACAAGCTTTTGTGGATATTTTTGTATGAATGATTGATGTTGTGCATATAAAAGAGCATTTGCAAGGGTTCTGTGAAGAAAACCTGCAATTCTGTAAACATAGACATCCTACGCGTAGGATGTCTCAAGGGGGTTCTGGAGACCAAATTTGAAAATTATGAGGTTACCAATGTGTTCAGAAGGTAGGTTTTATCCTAACCTAGAAAGTGGAAATTTGACCAAATTTTGACAGATCAAAGCCAAAAGACGAGAATTGCCAGACATCCTACCCAAATTGTGCCCAAGGCCTAATTTTGAGACCAAACCATAGGATGACTCCATAGGCATGTTCTAAATGTTGTATTGAGTGTATGTGATAAATTTCATCTCATTTGGGTCAGTGCAAGTGAAGATTGAACAGACTTTAGCATTTTTGACTGAAAAAGGCAAGGATAGCTAGTTTTGGGGTCTTTTGACATCCAAATTAAAATCTAAGCATAGCATTGGGTTGCTGACATCAAGGGGAAGCTCTGGCTCGGGGAATTTCCAAGCACTTAGACATCCTACGCGTAGGATGTCTTCACCATGATTTAGCACTCCAAATCAACCTCTGAGCATACCACAGTGATCAGCACCTTAAGGAGAGTCTGTGGTTCAAGTTTGGGTTCATTCTGAGCAAAAAGACATCCTACGTGTAGGATGTCTACTGCATAATTCTGAAACCAAAATTCTACTGTGACCATACCATGCTATCATATAGCCTTAGGCAAGCCTCCTAGGCAAATTTGGTCCAATTTGGAGTTGATTTGACTTAGGAATTCATCAGAACAGACATCAGGATTTTGGAACAGATTCTTGATCATTTGACCAACCTATAGGTGTCAGAATCAAAAAGTAAAAATAGCTGTGAGTTTAGCACATCAAGGGGAAGCTACAGTGCAAGTTTGAGCTGAAACAGAGCAAAAAGACATCCTACGCGTAGGATGTCTCCAGGGTCATAAAGTGGTCAAAATTCTACTTTGGCCATATAGGGAGGTTCTAAGTGTCTCAAGGATTCCATAACTTTTTTCAAAAGTGAATTTGGACCTTGTTTGGCCTATTTACCAAGCAAAGGCAGGAATTGTCAGACATCCTACTCTTGGAGTGCACTAGAAGCTCTTGCAGCCTAAATCTTGACCTATTGGCATCCAAATTCAATTTTGAGCATACCATTGGGTTGCTGAGCACTAGGAGAATCTTGGGATCAAGTTTGGACAAAATCTAAGCAGTTAGACATCCTACGCATAGGATGTCTCCAGCTTGATTTAGGACTCCAAACCAACTTATGAGCACACCACTGTGATCAACACATCAAGGAGAAGCTAGGGTGAAAATTTCAAGTCATTCTGAGCAAAAAGACATCCTACGCAAAGGATGTCTCAAGGCCATTTTTAGGTCCAAATGAAATTCTGAGCATACGATTGTGTTGCTGGACTTAAGGGGAGTCTCTGGACCAAATTTTGTTAAATTTTGAGCATATAGACATCCTACGCGTAGGATGTCTCTAGGCCAGTTTTAGGGTCCAACTGTACTTTTGACCATACACAAGTGTTCACAGTGTCACAGAGATCCCAAATCTTCTTTTAAAATTGAATTTGGACTCATTTTGACCAGTCTAAACTGCATTTCACTGTTTTGGCCATAACTTTCACAAACAGTATCGCATCGGAAAAGTTTTTATATCAAAACGTAGCCTGAGAGCAGCTCTACAGATCTTAAAGCAAATCATGAACTAAATGGATGCCTACAACTTTAGTTTAGGTCAATTTTGAAAAAAAACGTCGTTTGAGGCCTCAAAAAACATCCGCAAGTTAGGGGTGTCTAAAAGCGACAATTTGCGAGAATTGTGATGAAACGGTTGCGGTTTTAGACATAGTTTCAACTTTTCCCTAACCAAAGCACTTGAACACAATGGACTAAGTCTACTTGAACCAAGCAAAAGCTCTTAAGCCCAGAAATCATGTCTACCCTAGATTCAAACGCAGCTTACACAAGCTTGGAGATCCCGATGATAGATGAATATCCTCCCACAATGGATCTTCCAAACTTGCAATTGATAAAGACCCATCTTGTTGAAAGAGTTTGGATGATTGGTCATGAGAGTGAAGGACTATATAGATACATTGATGACAATGAGGTCAATCTTTATAGGTGCTTAGATCCATACCTAGAAGAGATAACAGATTACAAGCTCTTAGATGTCTACACATACGGAGTCGACTATCAATGGAGATCTATAGTTGTCGACAAGTATGGACGAGAATACAAAGTTGTAGAAAGCACAAATCCACAAATTGTACTAGAAAGAGGTGGATATTTTGTCAATGAAGGACCACAAATGCCTCCACCAAACACGAGAATTCCTATAGGAATTCCAAGAAGAGAGCCACCAGGATTCCCTTCAAGAGTGATAACGAGAGAAGGATTAGGAGAGTCTCTAGTTAGACTTGTAGACAATCGACGAGTTAGACCATCCCAAGTCTAGAAATGGGTAAACAGAAAATACTCCGGAGATAAAGATCCGAGAGATCACGTAACGGCTTTTAGAAGAGTGATTAGAGTAGAGGAAGTTTCAGATTTTGCGACACAGTTTGCGGGATTTGGATTCACTATAGAAGATGATGCAGCTACATGGTTCGACTCGGTGGAAAAATGGGATTTTGAGACCCTAGATGAGCTGTTTGAGGAGTTTCTTGAAGAATTCTTGCCAAAAGGCATTGCTCACAACACGGTCTCGCAAATCCATAGATTCAAACAGAAAGAGAATGAATCAGTACGCAAAGCATCATTACGGCTCAAGAGATATTTTAAGCTCTGTCCAAAGCTCTGTCCAAGAGCGGAATTACCCACGCAAGCACAACTGATGCTGATCTTTATCCAGGGAATGAGACATGCGGGCCTTCAAAAGGATCTGCATATGATAAGGAGGATGACGCTAAACGAGTTGATCAAAGAAGCTCTTTATCTAGTGGATAACTGTGAGGCATACAAAGAGTCAAGGAGATGACACATCCTCTCAGCACAATGTTTCACAGATAAGTGAGTCCATTGCCAAGCCAACGTCACCTATTGATCAAGAAAAGCTTATCAACGACTTGGTCAAGAGGTTGATTCCTCTTGTAAGGTCTGATTCGGGAGAGCCGAAATGGTGTGAAATTGAGAGAAAAAACACGAACCATACGGGGGAAGAGTGCTATTATAGCATGGAAAATTCTAGGGAGAGGTATGTACAACCTGTTCCAGAAGCACCTACTCCACCTAGATACATTACGGGGAATGCGCCAGGACCAGTAGGAGTTTTAAGGCCACAGCTTGTCTTAGGACAACAACCTCCACTGCCAGGTGCTAGAATGCCGGTAGACATGAGATACATGCCAATGATGGAAGCATCAAATAAACCAATGCTAGTACTAGCTACAATGTGGTATAGCAACCAAAGTGAGTACTACCCTTAGGAGCAACAAAATGTTAGAGAAACACATGGAGTGGTGAGGCCGGTACAACCTCCACCTCCTGGGGTTCAGTCAAAAGAAAGAAGGTATGAAATGGACGAAAGGACATTGCGATTCATTGCAAATAGCGGCTTATCTAGGTCAAAGCTTGCTTATAGCCAAGAGGAAATGCTAAAAGAATCTCCTCAAAGTCGTGACAACCACTTGGTCAAACAATGTCCTCATACGGAGATCACTGAAGTAAATGCCTATTGTCTTGAGTATGGAATCACTCACTTGATCCCCGATTGCCCGAAAAAACCAAACCAAACCAGAAAAATTACGACAAATGTATTAGGGATTGTTCAGCTACCTAGTAGCTCAGAAAATGAAAATGTCATACCAGTTCAAGTGGTTACGAGAGCACAAGCTCAAAAGAAAGCTGATGAGAATCCAGAGACAAAGAACACGAAAAGTGACATGAGTCCAAAGACAGATGATGGACCAAAGACAGACGCACCTAGTCAGAAAACCAAGAGCAAACGAAATAGTTGGAAAGCTAGAAAGACTAGGATGAAAGCACGCAGGGAACAAGAGCAAAAATCCCTAGCTGAGAAGCTTACCAAAGCTGAGGAGAAGATAAAACAACATGAGGAAAAGGAGGCACCTTCTCTTACACAGATGGTTAAACCTCTAGAAGAACCATCCACGGATGAGAAACCGAGAAGTGCTAGTTCAGGAGGATCTGTGTTGGCAGAGAAGGTTAATGAGACATTAGAGGCCCTCTTGAAAGCCTATGATGTGAGGCTCAAAAACAACCAAACCCAAGAACATAGGTTGATGACATATCCCTATGCGGAACTAGAAAAGCAAAGGTTTGAAATGTGCCAGAAAATGATTCAAATAGCCCAAGCTTGACTAGAACCACCAGTTGCAAAACCTGAGGATGTGATCCGTGTCATGCCTACACAAGTAATCCCACCAAATTAAGAACTAAAAGAGCCAGATTCTAGTCATGAGCATAGACCAAACCTCAAAGACCCAGCATTAGAACCAAGGATAGAACTGAATACCACGGATAGCTCTTCCGAGGGATTTCACCAAGCTATACCTGAGGATTGTAAAGAGATAGATGGTCTTGACGAATTGTGGAAACAAGTCAGAGAGGCCAATGAATCTGATGACCTAAGAAGATGAGTAGACAAGACTGGTGATGAAGGAGGAGTGTTTCTACCACCAATAGAGGAATTTGAGACTGGATCTCAAATGAATTTAGACGTGCGATCGTATTGGGGCGACAAAGGATCTGTACAATCTATGGATAGTCAACCCCATTTTCTAAGAACACTACCGTCCTACATGGGAGAGTACAAGACCAAGTCAGATGTGGTTGCAGTCCCATCACAAAGACTGTCTCCCAACAAGGCCATCGATTCAAAGGGGCTAGTAGATATTCTATCTACCCCAGTCACCTGTACAATAATGTTAGCCGAGTTGCTCAGAATAAGACCAAACATGTGGGCTAATGTGGGTAAATCTCTAGAGAAATTTGGTGTAAAAACCCCAATGACTCAAATCGAGGAAGGCATCAAAGAGCTTGAAATGCCTCAACTAAATACTAGGCCAGTGCCATTAAATAAGGTAGGCGAGTATTATGAGGGAGAAGAGGGAAACACCACCCTTCCTGTGGAATTCAATAATGTAAAAACCATGGCAATCCTTGACAGTGGAGCTGGTGTGGCCATAGCAACCAAAGAGGTTTGGAAAAAATGGGGAAAACCTGCCTTGATATCCACACGAATGACCCTGCACCTTGCAGACAGACACAAGGAAAAGCCCCTAGGACTGCTAGAAAAAGTACTTGTTACTTCTTGTGGCATTGAATATGAACACACTTTTGTTGTTGTTGACTTTGGCAAGAAGAACAACTATGACATCATTCTGGGAAGACCATTCATGCGACAATTGAAAATGGTCCAAGATTAGGGTTATGACCATATATACCTGAGACATATGGAAACCATAACAAAGGTAAACTTGAGGGACCATAGCTATAGGGATGTGATGAGAACACCGGTTGAGGAGTTTGATTCTGCCACAGTAGAAGGATCAGAACTTCCAGGTTGGTTAGGTAAGCCTAAAGAACTGTGGATGTGTGGAGCTTCACAATGTGGTAGCTTGAAACGTGAGGAATGTATCCTAGAACGGGTTATAGAGGATAGGGACTATATCCCAGAACCATTTCCTGAAGAAGAATTAGAACCTTTTGGATGGGAACACATCTTGGATACTCTGGACGTGTGCGCCGTGGAGGATGCTCCCACAACAAAGTTTCGTGATGAAAATGGCTATGATGTCGTTCCTTATTTTGCAGTGAGTGTAATCCAGGAAAACAAAGAGATCCAGACATCAACAAGTTCTCGAAATAAGGAGCAAACAAAGAAATGTGGAGAATCAAAAGATGAAGAAGACGACGAGTTCTATGACTCTGTAGAACACTTCGAGCTTCAAGAAGATCAACGACTCGGGAATCAATGTCATCGCTACATGAATAAAGTGCATCAAAAGTGGATTCCAAAGTCCTCGGTGAAGACACAGCCACCACAAGTATCCTCATGCATGGCTCTTAATAAGGATGCAAAGACTCATCTAGGAGGAATACGACCAGAGCAACGAGCTAACAATGCTCTAGTCAATGGGCTAGAAAAGTCCTCCAAGAAACTACCACCCACAAGCAAACAAACAGTAACTTTCCACTACCAGCCAAAAAAACAAGGGAAAGTATAAGAAGTCAATTTTGTTGAGGATAGTAGCGATAGTGATGAATCTTACGACATCCCCTATCATCAACTCAGGCCATCACTATCACCAACCCCTTCAGCAACAACCATGATAGGTCAAAAGAACAGTACAACAAGTCAAAGCCAAAAAGCTCGACAAATCTGGATACCAAAAAGCCAGATCGGCCAAAAACAGATATGGATCAAGAAGACAAAGATCTCTAATGACAAATCACAAGATCCAACACCAAAACAAAAACAAGGAAAGCGTGCACGAACGGGTAAGAATATCACAAAATTGCAAGCTTTCACAACTCAGGTGTGGGCTCCAATGAAGTTGATTCAAGCACGAAAAAAGTCAGGAATTCATTTGGATTCCAAAACAACCACAGTATCAACTTTCAAAGCCTAAATCCCTTCCCCAACCAAGCGTACAAGGGCTGAAGCAAAGACCATTGTCGACTCACACAACAAAAAGGTGGATCCCAAAGAAGTCTCTTCAAACACAAACGAAGCACGGGCAAGTATAGGTTCCCAAACGAGAGCCAACAACAAAACAGCAACAAATAATCGCAAAGAAATGGTTCCCAAAGAATAACAACAAAACTGTTGTTAGTGCATCACCGCTTGAATTCTTACAATTCTTCCCACGATTACAGTACAGTTAGAAGAGAGCAAGTCGCTTCAATCAAGCAACGATACAGGAGCTTCAAAGACCATTACATTGCTTAGAATAGGAAGCCTCGCCAACAAATGCCATATTAGCAAATTGCTTATACCCACATATTGCACAACATAAATCTTTTCCATGCATTGACTGTGTATGCATAATAGGCTACATTACAAGGCCTGCATAGGCACAACTTTTAATTGCCCAATCACAACACATACACTTTGAGATACCCTGTCGTAAAGGATGACTCCAAATAGGAAGGGGGGAGGCATTCTGAATGCGGACCTAACATTATGACTATTACAGGGCAATGTTTTGTGAGAGGCATTGAATTTTTGCGTTTTATTGTGATAATTTTTTGACGAAATTTAGAGTATATGCCCTCATAGTAGTGTTACAGAGGAGTATGGGGACAAAATCCATATATGAGCCCCTAGGGACATGTGTATAGTGTACATAGCATTTAGATTTCTATTTGAATGATTTTTCTTTTGTTGAGTTGTTTTAAGATTTTCTTTGTTTATTATTAAGAAAAAATAAAAAAATCCATAATCCACATGAAGAAAAGACTGACGAGAGGCCTGAGCACTACAAAGAGAAGAAGGTACAAGAAAATGATGAAACTTCACGAAGTATGTCTCAGCAGCCACTACAACAACCGACAAGTCATAAAAGTCAGAGTCGAGTAGCTAAGCCACAAAATGAGTGAGGTGTTAGTCCCAAAGCTTTAAGTAATATTCTCTGTGATCTAAGCGTCTTAGCTATTCTAGGTATTGCTCAAGCTGGAAGAGTTGAGCATATTTACATTGTGTCGCTCATGTTGGTATAGGTGAGCAAAAGAGTCGAAGTTTAAGTACTTAAGTCTACTGAAGTGAAGGAGAAGGTCCAAAAGACACTCATGTACTGAGCACAGTGAGATACGAGTGGAGAAACTTCTACATCGACAACCCTTCTGGTGGAAGCTATTGAGACATCTTCTGATGTCACATGTGCTACATTTATTCCTCAAAACACCCATCATCTCCTTCTTTCACATTGCATGCTTTTGTTGACAAATTTCTCATATGCATATAGAGTGTCCCATAATTGGCACTTGCATCAGGCACTCTTTCCATGTTTCACCCAAGCACTCACCTTTCATGAACATGTACTTCACGTTCAACTGCTCAACTACAATAAGAGCGTATACCAAAGGCATTTTTTTCCCATCGGGTTTTTTCCCTTTGGTCATCCAAGTTTTAGACCCTAATCTAAAGACACCTATCACCATCCTCTTGTACATATTCCTTCTACATCAAGAATAAGAAAATGCTACTCAAATCAATTGACAAATGAAGAGCACCAATTTCAGATCATAGCATACTTCTCCTCAATGGCAAGTCGAAGAATGGCCTACAATGACAAAGCTGCAGACAAAACTAACAACATGATTGCACAGGAACAAAGAAGTCCCCAATGAAGAAGATCAGACATAAAAGTAATCAGAGGATCTCAAAAGATGAATGGTTATGATGATAGATGCCCGCTCTAATGGATCATAGTTCTTGTTGTGGTTCGACAAAGTTACAAGCAGTGCAACAGATGAAGCAAAACGACAGCAAAGACCACATCGCCATCGACAATCACGTCATGTCGGGGACGACATGAACGCGGAAGGGGGGAGTGTTGACCGTTGGGTCAACAACACAACATAACTCAAGTTTCGTACCAAAGTCTTATCTTTTGCGAGTTATGAAATGCTGTGGATTATGGCTATAAACGTTTATGGCTATAAACGTCATTTGTAATGAGTAGTTATTCTAGTTTGAGAAGCCGAGGTGCAATGGCACTTCCAGATTGTAAATACAAATCCATTTGACCATTTCAACCCCATTTTTGGTTAAACCTAAGGTAGCCTTAGTATATAAGGTACCTAGGTCATTTTGTAAAGAAAAGACTTTTAACTCTCTCTCTCACACACATATACACACACACAAAAGGAGATGAGGAAGAATATGGAGATGGAGCAAGAGCACTCTTCAATTGCACAAATGAGAGAATGAGTGATTTTTAGGTTTAGATTACTTTTATATGAGCTCGCCCATTTACACTTGGGCACCCATGCTTAGACAACTAACCATTGAATGTTCCAGCTAGAGTGCACCTCTCATTAGTGATCACTCTTACCCTTTTCCTATTGGATCAACAAGCCGGGCCCATGACTACTAGAAGTGGACGTTGGTGGGTAACACCATCCTTTGAGAAAAAGAGCTAGTATATACCCACTATTTGGTAGAGGCAGGGATCAAGGGCAGTTCAATGGCCAAAGAGAGCATGCAATTGAGAATCTAGTGCTGGCCAGCTCCGAAAAAATGTGGTGAAGTCCCAAGAGTGAATATCATCGGGGTGCATAAGCAGGATGTTTAAGTCTTGACCAATAAAAGAGCGAGAGATGAAAAGGAAATAGAGACTAGGTGGAAAACCAAACCTTGCAAAGGCAAGGAGAAGGTGTACGAGGGCATATTGCAGCAAAAAACTAGCGAAAGAAGGAGACCCCGCAAGATAAAACTTGCAAACTTTCAGTTGGGATGTGGGTACCCCAAGTATGACCTGAAAAGTGATGTGTAGAGCCAAAAGCTAACATTACTTTTTGTTAGTTGTTGGCTTTCAATCCCAAGTTGAGGAGATAGTGGTCCATGAGTGTTAGCACAAGGCTACCAAGAGCTAAGGGGTGTGGGAGTTGCAATGGTGAGTGCAAGAGAAGGAAGGTGACAAGGGGGGAGGAGATGCAAGAGACACAGTCACTTGGTGGAGCAGTAGAAGAATAATCCTCTCTAGTCCTTATTTGAATTATGAACAAATGAATGATAAGTGGGTGGGTGCCCGATCGAGACTGGCCACGGGGCTGAAACCTAACAATCTTCCACTTGAAGGTCACCGTGGCCCAAGTGGCTAAAGAATGTAAGGGCTATTATGTACAGATGTACAAAACGTGAGGCATGACTATAGTTTCACTGTATGCCTATCATCTCTATGCAATGTGTGAGACTCTCTAAGGCTAAGCTCTTTGTTACAGCATCCATTGAGTTTTCATCCATGTGAACTTTGACTAACTCACAGAATATCCCATACCACATGATACTTTGACCTTTTATGTGTTTTGACTTGAAGTGAAACACGGGGTTTTTTGCTAACGCAATCTCACTCTGATTTTCACAATGTACCACTAGAGTTTGGTGTATACCAAGGTCTCCCACTAGACAAGATAACCACACATATTCCTTACTGGAACTAGAAACTGCAACATACTCTACCTCAGTGGTGGAAGACAAAGTGCATTTATGGATACATGATCTCCAAGAAACTGCCGCTCCAGCAAACAAGAAAATGTAGCCAAATGTGGATGGCCTAGTGTCCACACTACCCGCATAATCCAAATCAGTGTATCCAACCATAAATGCATCACTATTCTCGAAGAGTAAGCACTTTCTAGCTGAGCCCTTGATGTATCTCAAGGTGTGTTTCACTGCTTTCCAATGCTTTCTGCATGGATTTTCCAGAAACTTATTGACCACTCCCACTGCATATAAAATGTCTAATTGTGTGCCAACCATGGCAAACATAAGACTGCCAACTGCCAAAGAATACAAAACCTTTGTAATCTCTGCCTTTTCATCATCCAATTTGGGACAATCATGCTTGCTAAGTTTTTTGTATGCAGCCATTGGGGTACTCAATGCTTTCCCCCTTGCATATTAAAACATTGCAAGACCTTGTGACTATATTCTTCCTTTGAGATTTCAAGTATACAACATTTATGATCTCTCTTGATACGCATACCAAGAGAGTGATGTGCATCACCCAAATCTTTTATATCAAACTTCTTGCTTAAGGCATCCTTGAGAAGTGCAATCTCATCTTTTGACTTCCTGATTATGATAATATCATCCATGTACAAAATCAGAGTGATGAGGGAACCAGCGTTCAACCTCCTTGTGTACAAGTAGTGATCCACTTGGCTTCGTACGTAACCCTGGGATTGAATGTACTTATTGAACTTGATGTACCACTGCCTTGAGACTTGCTTTATTCCATACAAATCTTTCTTAAGTCTACACACCAGCTTTACCCATCTTGTTCTTAGGCTTTATGGTGCAAAACCTTTTGGTTGTTTCATGTAGACATCCTCTTCAAGATCCCCATGAAGAAACAATGTCTTCAAATCCAATTTGGACCAATTCCATGTCTTCAATGGCCATTAGACCAAGCACAAGATGCAATGTACTCATCTTAAACCACATGAGAAAAGATTTCATCAAAATCCATGCCATTTATTTTCTTGAACCCTTTAGGAACCAATCTAGCCTTATACTTAGGCTTAGGCTAGGCTCAGGCTCATGGGTGGTATACTTCTTCTTGTACACCCATTTTCCATTTGCATTGCAATGCCTATTTACCCACAGGTAACTCTGTCAATTTCCAAGTTCCATTTGCTAAGATTGAGTTATACTCAAACTGCATAGCGTCTTCCCACTTCACACTATCAATATCGTCCATTTGAATGGCCTCTTTGTAGCAAGTGGGTTCATCGCAGTCACTGACTAGCAAATAGTCCAATCTTGGCTCAAAATGATCAGGTGCACGAGATGTATGAGTAGATCTCTAAAGTGCCTAACTGTTAGATTTTGCTCTCTCTACAGCAATATGTGTGTGTGTGTGTGTGTGTGTGTGTGTGTGTACTTGTGCGCTCCTTGCCGCACTGTCGAAGCAAGGGACTTGCCAATACACCGTATGCGAGCCACAAACGGCTCCAAGCACACAACAAGCCTAAACTAGCAAGCTCAAGAAAACAAAGGGTGTGTCACTCACCGCTCTACGCTCGCCTTCGTGGTGGATTCCTCGCCGCGATGAAGAAGAAGCTGCAGTCGTGCCGCGCTCAACCGCTTCGCCGCCGTCGTGCCTTTGTAATGCTCGATCGCACACACACTCTCCCTCTCTCTCTCTCTCTCACACACACACACAAGGAGGTGAAGAAGAAGAAGAAGATGGAGATGGAGCAAGAGCACTCTTCAATTGCACAAATGAGAGAATGAGTAAAAATTAGGTTTAGTTGGCTTTTATAGGAGCTCACCCCATTCACACTTGGGCGCCCATGCTTAACCAACTAATCCCTTGAATGTCCAAGTTAAAGTGCGCCTCTCATCGACGATCACTCTACCTTTCCCTATTGGTCCGACAAGCCCGGTACCTGACTCTACCAAATACATAATACGCGTCCATCGTAGGTGATCGGTGTCCGTGTGCCGTGAGGGTTAACATGCCCCCCTTCCTGATGTAGATTCCGTCCTCGGAAGCTATTGAGTTGAAGCTGGGTCGTCGAGGTGGAAGAGCATTTGAGATGAATGTCCTTAGCCTTCTTCAGTCACTGCAAAATCAAACAACATTGGCACAGTAATGGCATTCTCTTAAAAAGCATATGCAGTTTTAGATAGAAAAATTGATTGGTAAAAGAATTTCAAACAATTTGTTAGCAATGAACATTAAATTGCAATGTAATCAAATGCATAAACAGATGTAAAGGCAAAAAATTAAACAAGTCTGGGGTCGCTAATTTGACGGTCGAAAAGCACTAGAGATCGAATATTAATACCATGGGTAAGCTTCTTAACTTTCTGTGGTCAATTAAGTTGTTTAATCGCGAGAGCCAAGTATTCATGTTCGAGGGCTGACTAGAGGCTATATCTAGAAAACTTGTAGTTAAGCTACCATAAAAGGAATTTCTCATGAAATCATCGCCTGACTGATTACTTTTTCTTTGACCCCCCAAAGTCTTTTCACAGTGATTCAATTATGATGTGTGTGCTTATTTTGTATGCCTTGGGTTTTTTGCTTTTCAAGGAAAAGCGCCCACACTGGGAACCTCTAGGGCTCTAGTACCATAGGCTATACATGTGAGTGAAGTACCAAATCAAGCTGAGATTTCTCTTCCAGCTTAAAATTTTACATTGTGGCACTTTGATTTTTTGTTTGTTCATTTTCAGCATTTAAATTTTGTAACTTTGGGGGGTCATATAACACTGTTACACTCCCCAGGCTCATCACATTAGTAAACTCCCTTTATAATACTTAAGCTAAAGGTCACTAGGGTTAAGCCCACTAGAAAGCCCTAGTACATTTCATACAATGCTGCCTAAATCGGATTAAGAACCTAAGTAACCATTGCTTATTAGGAAGGCATTCCCCATGGTATTAAGAGAAGATTTCTAATACCTAGCTTGGTCAAACTAGCTTAGTCGGACTGCTTAATTTTTACACCTAAACAAGTGATTATGACAAAAGATTGCATTGAATTAAATGTTGGATACTAAGCCAATGCACTGAATATTATGCTACCCATCACAATCAAAGCAGACAAACATGGATGCACAAAAGATAAGGGCAATGCTAATGGACAAGAAACACCTGTTTGTGTTGATGGTCGCGCTTGATTTGAAGGTTCCATGAAGGTCCAAATCCTATCAATAGCAACACGCTCCTGTACACACTAGGAAACAAAAGGAATACCTCCAGGAGGCACATCAGTGGGAAAAGAGAACTTTTCTAATCACTCAACTCTAAAACAGAAACACTCCTATCGTACTAATCTTACCTACCCTCCATCACTCAAGTGATGAGGATCAAAGGTGTTTTATGGCATAGGTTTCTGTTTCACTGTACCAGATGTGACATGTGTAGGTCTGAGTCAATGTTTTGACTTTAATGTGCATACTCGTTTGCTAATTGCTCTTTATTTTTATTTTATTTTTTTTGTGAGTATAAAGCTTTATATGTACATTCCCTAAGATTGGAGATTAAGAGGTCAGGGAAAAAGGTTGAGAGGGAAACAAATGAATGATGGATGTCCACAAACACTCCCCCCTTCCTTGGGTAGATCATACTGTTTGAAATGAGCTTGTCACCCTTTGAAACCAATTGTTCCAGTTGGTAATAGGTGAGGATTTTTGCCAGTAGTTTTCTATTACCCTAGGTACCTTGTCAAGTTGCAACGGTGGTAAGGCACTCTCCCAGGATCGAACTTGAAGTGGTTCATTAGGTGATTCTTGAACACTGGGAGGTGTGGATTCTTTTGTAGCTTCATTGAGGTCCACTACTATAGATGGAGGCTGTGTAGAAGCTTTTACCTCTATGGATGTATTACATGATGAGCTAGAATCTTCATGGGATTCCCCCCTTCCTGAGCTAGGTGGAACAAATCGTTCTTTCTTTGGTACCCAAACTAGCTCGGGAGCGGTTGTGTAGCATTCTGTGATTTTTTTCTTTCCACGATCATTGATTCGTTTTGGAGCTACGGGATTGGTCTCACTTGCGTCAGGTGATAGGTAAGAGCACAATCTACGTTTTGGCACCCAGATTTGATCATTTCCTTGATAGTAGCCTTGGGCTTCCAATAGTCGTTTAGGGATCCATCGCAACATTTTCTTACTTTTCTTGGAGCGAGTGGTACGTTTCTTACAAGGCTTCTGTTTTTTAGCACTAGCTATGGTCACTAAAGAAGCTTTAGGGACCCACTTGTATGTTTTCTTCGTTATATTAGGATGGTTCTTGTGTGTCTCAAGCTTTCTTTCAACTACATCAGTTGAAGCTCTAGAGAGTTGGGCTATGGGGACGTATGGTTCAACCTCCTGGACATGCAATGTCTTGGGTTTTATTTCCTTGGACAATATCTCAGGGACTATGGCTTGAGTGGTAGGGCTAAGAGTTGGTTTTTGTGTTGTAACACCCCCAGTCCCCCAATCAATAGTGCATTTGGTGGCTATCATCCACGTGCGGCCTAGGTTTATATTACCCTCCATAGTTCCAGTAGGCATGACCAAAAAGTCTTGAGCTACCACCCCATTGTCATAACTGACAGAAGTGTGCCAGATTCCAAAAACCGCAGTTTTTTTCTTGTTGACACCCTTGACTTGGATAATACTCTCAGATAGAGGTGGCTTCCCTAACTGACACCACACCCCATAGGATAGCAGATTGTATTTAGCACCCGTGTCCAATAAGGCGTTATATAGCACTTTTCCATAGGCACTATTTAACTCAATGGGGTATCGTAGAGGTGTGTCAGAGTCCAACCCATCCTCTTCGTGTGCTTCATTTGCATCAGGTTCCGAGCGAGTAGCTCTACCTAATGTTTCCATGAAACGGCTAAACATACTAGTACTAGGCTGTGGAGCTTCGGGAGATGCATGGCCTTCTCTCTCAGTGTTTTGGGTAGGGTATGCTTCCATGATTTCTGAGTCGGAGGAGGAATCACTAGCGGCTATTTTAGGGTCTTGGGTGGTGCTACCTTGTGTCCCCGCTGAGGGTATAGAGCTTATCGTGGATGGGTAATGGGTATCCGTATGAACAGAGGCACCCTCAATATGCTTGTGTTCTAGCACCCGCCCAGAGCGTAAGTGCATGTGCTTTTGATACCCTAAGGTGTCAAAAAGCTGCTCTAGGAGGCCTTGTGACTAGTTTTTAGCGTGTTTTTTGTTTGTTTTTTTGCTAGATTTTTTAGAGCGTGTCGTGGAATGGGCCGTGTGATAGCTCAAAACGAGCGTATCGGTCAGAGGGTCGTGCCGTGCTTTACAGCCCTCCGTTTGGTCACTCTATGCCCTCGGAATCCCTAAAACTGTCAATTTCCAGTAGGGAACTAGGCCCAAACTAGAAAGTCTAAGGGTGCAAGTGGGAAGAGAAAGGAGGAGAGTGGAGGACTTGTCCCACATGCTCTCATTCTCTCTTGAGGGAGTAGGGTATATATATAAGAGTGAGTCTAGTATATATCATAAGACTGAGGACTGAGGCCTGGGCCTGGGCCTGGGCCTGGGAAAATGATCCCGATCTATCTTTTTAGAGTCACGTTTTTTATTTTCGAAAAATTTCGCCGCCCGCTCACTCGCGTTTTTAATTTCGGATTTTTTTTTTCAATTTATTTTTTTTTCTTTTTTTTTTTTTTTTTTTGGGAGAAAAAATAAAAAACTTTTTTTTTTTTTTTTTTTGGTTGATGCAGAAAAACGCAGAAAGTTGACGGAAATTGCAGAAAATGCAGAAAAAACGCAGTAATTGCAGAAAATTGACAGAAAACGCAGAAAATTGCAGAAAATGCAGAAAAAACGCAGAAATTGCAGAACTTGACAGAAATTGAAAACGCCGAACTTGAAATTGCAGAAATTGAAAAACGCAGACAATAGCAGAAATTGAAACTTGACAGCAAATGTAGAAAACGCAAAAAACAGAAATCTCCACACACCCCTTCCCTGCCTTTCCTATGATACAAATTGCACCACAAGGAAGCGTAAAGTGCTAACCGAGCTTAGTGTAGGGCATATCCCCGGCAGCGGCGCCAAAAATGTGCGCTCCTTGCCGCACTGTCGAAGCAAGGGACTTGCCAATACACCGTATGCGAGCCACAAACGGCTCCAAGCACACAACAAGCCTAAACTAGCAAGCTCAAGAAAACAAAGGGTGTGTCACTCACCGCTCTACGCTCGCCTTCGTGGTGGATTCCTCGCCGCGATGAAGAAGAAGCTGCAGTCGTGCCGCGCTCAACCGCTTCGCCGCCGTCGTGCCTTCGTAATGCTCGATCGCACACACACTCTCCCTCTCTCTCTCTCTCTCACACACACACACAAGGAGGTGAAGAAGAAGAAGAAGATGGAGATGGAGCAAGAGCACTCTTCAATTGCACAAATGAGAGAATGAGTAAAAATTAGGTTTAGTTGGCTTTTATAGGAGCTCACCCCATTCACACTTGGGCGCCCATGCTTAACCAACTAATCCCTTGAATGTCCAAGTTAAAGTGCGCCTCTCATCGACGATCACTCTACCTTTCCCTATTGGTCCGACAAGCCCGGTACCTGACTCTACCAAATACATAATACGCGTCCATCGTAGGTGATCGGTGTCCGTGTGCCGTGAGGGTTAACAGTACTAGTGGAAGGTGCATTACTAGCACGTCAAACATTCTGTGTAATTTCTGGTGAGGAAACATCCTCAAGCTGTACTTTGTGGTACTCAATGTCTTTCATTGGATTTCACCTATCTCTCCATCCAAACCATATCCAATGAAGATGCACTTGTGTGATTCGGGGTTCAGCTTTTTTCTAAGCTCTTTTGGCACATGTGAGAATGCCTCACACACAAATACACGTAACCTTTCATAATTGGTCTCTTTGCATGTCCACATCTCTCGTGGAACCTTGTGCTTTATTGGTGTACTAGGTGGTCGATTGACTTCTCCCCAAAATTCTTGAGGTAATTTGGCCATAAACAACATAGAAGTGACCCGTTCTTGAATGGTTCTATTTATCCTTTCATCCATACCATTTTTGGAAAGTGTGTAAGGCATGGTAAGCTGTCTTCTAATGCCTTGTTTACCGCAAGATTTTTTGAACTCAAAGGAGACGTAATTGCCTCCCAGTGTCACTTTGCAAAGCTCTAATCTTTCTACCCAATTGGTTCTCTACCAATGCTAAGAACATCTAAAAGACACTAAAGATGTCACTCTTCTACTTCAAGAGATAAATCCACACCTTTCTAGTAATGTATGAATGTCAAGAAGTATAATGCTCCCCCTAGAGACTTGACTCGCATAGGTCTACACAAGTCACTATGAACGAGATCTAAAGGACTCCCTAACTCCTTGTCCAAAGGAGTTGACGTCAATGTAGTCTGTTTTCCTTATATATAATGCTCACAAAAAGAGAAGTTAGAGTAATCTAACACATGGCTATAACCAGAATGCTGTAAGAATTCCATTCCCTTCTGACTCATAGGACCTAGCCGACTATGCCACAACTCTGTAGACGGCAGCCTTGTCGGCTACACAAATAGAATTCTCTTTCACTAAAGAGACATAAAGTGAGTACAATGAGCCAGAGTTATCGCCTTTAAGTATGACCAAATTTCCCTTCTTGATGATCCAAGAATCATGAGTAAATATGGTAGTGTAACCCAAATCATCCAACTGTCCACAAATAGACATCAAAATCTTTGTCAATTTGGGTACATGTATGACATTATGCAACGTAAACTCAGTGCCATTACGCATAGAATACTTGATGCTTCCCACTCCACATATATCAAGCTCATAAGAAATGCCTAGCTTCATTGTGCCATGGGTGGTATTGTATGTAGAAACTCACTCCTTCTAAGGAGTCACGTGAAAGCTAGCACCTGAGTCCATAATCCAATTCTGCACATAAAACTCGTCAAGAGATAACAATGCATCAGGACTCAAATTCGATGTGAAAAACAGCACATCCTTTGGTACGTCAAAAATTGTCTCGGTGGCTAGAGACTCAACCACATTAATCTCTTCAATTTTTATGTTGCTTTTAGGTTTGTCAGGCTTCACCTTGTCACACTACATTGTGCGGAAATATTTCTTCAAGTGTCCCTTTTTATGGCAATAGTAACACTCAACATTTTGCATGTCTTTGCCGTAACTCTTGCTACAACCTTGCTTGCAATCCTGAGAATGATCGTGGCTACGACCACACTACCTTTGCTTGTCACAATTGCCACTAGTCACATATGCATCACCATGCCCACTCGCATAAAGAGATTGACGTCAAATGTCCTTAGTGAGAAACCCACTAGCAACGTCGCTGAAAGCTAGCTTTCCATTAGGTGAAAATTTTCTTATGGTTGTGTTGAAGGTATCCCATGACAATGGTAACAAGAATCGCAAGAAAATGGCCTTCATTTCATCACCAAAATTGAAACCTTTTGAAGTAGTATGTGAAAAGATGTTGTTGAACTTGTTCAAGTGAGAACTAACATTAGTGCCTTCTTTCATGTTCATGCGCATAAGCTTCTTCATCAATAAAGACTTGTTCGAGGCATTGTTGACATCCCATGCTGCACATAGAGCATTCCATATATTGTTGGCATTGGTCTTATCCATTATGGTAAAGTAAATGGATTCACCAAGGTGCATGCAAATGGTTGCCATAGAATGATCATTCAAGCCTTCTCAATGTTCACAGTGTATGCATTCTCTCTTCTTTCACCCAAGGGTTCTATCAAGCCTTTGTTGATCAAAACATCTTGCATACACTGCTGCCAAATAGCAAAGTTTGTGCCGTCAAACATTTTGATGTAGTATTCTCTTTTGGAAGCACTATTTGGAGCCATGACTCAAGAGAATGTGGCCAAAAACTTCATGGCGATTTTTTGGGGATAATTTCGGTAGAGTTTCCCCTATAGTAGGTGCAAAAACTCAAACCAAAAGTAGTAAAATCATTGTGTAAGAACAACCAAATGTACCAAGAATGCATAAAATGGACTAGCGAGAAAAATGTGGTAGAGTCTCCTCTGTACGGGGAGCAAACTCTCAGACCTGACAGTACAGAAGTAAGCGCATAAAACTGCTCAAAACAACCACTGGGCATAAACTGTTCAAAACCGCTACCATGTGATCGCCAACTTTGTTTTTGATAGCATTTGTTGCTGTTTTGGAGTGCCATGGTTGCTCTTTTTTTATGAGGTCAAGGGTCCAAAAGAAAGCTAATGTGAGCATTGGTTGAGAAGTTGGTCATTCAATATCGATTTTCATTGCCCCATCAAAATGGGAAAGATATGGCCAATGGAAGGTTTGTAGGGGCTAGTTATAGGCCAAATTGATCGCATCAATAGACGTGCCATTTGCAGTTTTTTTGGGCTTGACCACGTTCTAGAAGGTAGTTCACACCATGTGGAGTTGACAAGAATTGACGGCTTGCCAATTTGAGTCTTGAACATCAAGATATGGAAAGTTGAAGGGGGGAAATTGTACCAAAAAAGTGGGTTCTAGACCACAGCAAAGCCAAAATGCAACAGGGGTTTCTCGAGTCAAAGTCCACAAGGTGGAGTTTCACTTGGATATCATAGCTTGGCCATTGTATTTGTATGTTGGAAATGGCATGTAAGAAAAGTTGAATGGAAAAAAGGTCTTCTTAAAAAAAAATTCAGGGCTTTGAGGAGAAAATCATTGTTGGGTTGCTAGGTGGCAAGGCTTCTACCCCACATGTGGGTGCACAAGGCAAGAGTTTGGGATATAAGACCCATAATATGACCTCCTTGTGGGTATGTGAAGTGGGAGAGAGAGCTCTCACTTAGGCTATTGTGATGTGTTGCCTGGCACTGCTACAAGCAGATGTAGCGGCGATTTTGGCCGTTTGGTGGCGACGTGGGCGGTGAGCCTACTATCGGCCTTTGTGCGATGACTCTACGAAGTGATTATGTGGTAGACTTGTAAGGGGATGCTCCTATGCCTCATAAGGCCCCAATGATTTTTGAAGGAAAGTGTGAAACCTCCCCCCCACTAGCAAGGTTGCTAGTGCCCAAGAGGGAGAGGGTATGGCAGCAAGTGGAGGCGAGTCAAGAAAGCTGGAAGGTAAAAGTGGAGCTCAAAGCCAAGTCAACCAAGGGGTGAGAGAGAGAGAGAGAGAGAGAGAGAGAGAGAGAGAGAGAGAGAGAAAAATAGAAGTTCAAATGTGCCAAGGGCACT
Source organism: Adiantum capillus-veneris (assembly GCF_014529385.1). NCBI lineage: Eukaryota > Viridiplantae > Streptophyta > Polypodiopsida > Polypodiales > Pteridaceae > Adiantum > Adiantum capillus-veneris. Next base: position 78,338,766 of record NC_140935.1, on the reverse strand, counting down.
AACGACATCGCTAGTGCCCCCCTAGCCCTGACCCACCACACAAAGCAAAGAGGAGTAGTTGGAGAGAGAAAGTGAGGGTTGCCCTTCAAAAAGTTCCCCAATTGAGGTAACAAGTGGCCCAAACAGAGGGCAATTTCCAGAGTTCTAAAGGCCCCCTTATAAAAGGGATTTTCATAGTCATTTTTAGGGATTTTAAAACCATTTTGAAGCCTGTAGAGAGTGAGTTTTTGACAAAGGGGTGTGCATGTCAAACCTTTGTAGTGTTTTGTCATGAGAATGGCCATTGTGATGGCCTTGAAATCTTTGTAAGTGTTTTGTTGATGGAATATCAAGCCACTATTTCCCAATCTTATGTCTTCTCCCCATCCCCCCTTCTCTTTCTTCTTCTCCTGTGGTATCCCATGGTGTTGGTAGTGTGGATGTGTGTGCCCCCCGGATCAACAGTGTTTTTTGCACGAGGTGAGATTGAGCGGTTGTGTGTATGTGTAAGGGTTGAGACGAATTGTGGTAGTGGCTGTGAGTTGTGTTGTGGTCCTCGGGAGTTTGTGAGCATTGGAAAGTGTGCAAGCGATGGTCTTCCAGTGAAATTGTGTCTTTTGAAGGTGTTTTTCAAGAGGATAGGGGTGTTGTGAATGACATGAGCTATAGAGAGGCATTTGTGTGTGTGTTGGTGTGTTCCCCCATTTCCCCTCTCCAATGTTTGATGTTCGGATTCAGCATCAACCTATAATTCCCATGCTATGTAGGAGTTTGAAACACGATAATATCTAGTTTCTTTTGTAGTTCAAACTTATTCAACTCTCCAACAAAATCTAATATCATAGTTGAAATTGGCATTCCTTGCAAATTCACTTGGAAGTTCATCTTGATGATTAAGGAGGTCCATGTAAACACAAAAAAAGAAAGAGAAAGTAATTAGTATACATGGATATAAAAATTGAGCCTACACTCTTTATTCATCAAGATTTAATTTCCTATGGAGGTTCACATCATTGTGCATGTGGTGTAGCTATTTCTCTAAATATTCTTTTTACTGTCGTCACTAAGAATTCTCTCAAAACTCTCATATGACACTTGGTCTATAATTAATGGTTTCAAGTGCCTCAAGTTTATTGGAAACCTTGGCAATCCTAAGCATTTAGTGTGCATTTATAGGTATTAAAACATATCCACTAGGCCTAGCTACATCCTAAGTTGAAGTAGCTTTAGGTTTGCAAATTGATCCTTTGGGCTATCATCAATGTAGAGAAATAAATGATGATGATGAGTGAGGTAGATATATTCAACACTCTTCTACTAGTCTTGGTCCCTAGTAACGGTATGAGTTTGGTTGTCAAGGTAGAAGAGTTCTCTTGCATCCTTGTTAGCGGGTTGCCACAACGAATGTCTATAGCATAGTTATCTGACACTAACATAATGTTAATACTTCAACCTCAAGAAGTCAACTTAGCAAGCAAAAAACCCAACAAGTAAAACACCACTCTCTAATATCTAGGTCATCACACCATTTTGTCGATTAAACAAAGTTGGATTGTCACAAAATTTTAACGGAAGCTATATTAGGTCTAAGTGCACTAATCTATCAAGTTTGATAGTCATTCAACAAGGTACCAAAATCACAATCTATCATGATCCAAGTAAAACTATTACAACAAAATAGCCTAGATAGGTCGCGCTGAGGTCTAATAACACTCTTTTATGATGAAAATGTGAAAAGTACTCTTTATCTTACCTCTTCAAGAAATTCTCGGGATCTGCAGTCTAGGGATCCATGAAAGAATGACCGAAGCTTTTGCATGCAGAGAGGATATCACCGACAAAGAATGGGAGTATGCACGAGGTTGCATGCCAAAGGTGTAGTAGGCATACACTTAAACCATGTTCTATTTAGTTCTTTCTTCATTTTAGCTCTTGCATCGATTGTATAATCGTTTTTGTTTTGTAGTGTCTTTCCTTTAACTCTACATGGTCAAATGGTTGACACTTTTGTACACGCCACATTGACAAGCGTCGAACCACCATGGATTGTGGCATCATGGGAAACTTTGTCTCAAATGGTAATGAGGCCAGGTATTGTGGGACTATTGAAAGGATACTAAAGGTCGATTTTAGAAGCTTTCATACCTTCATAATTGAGTGCAAGTGGTCTGCAAATGTATTAATACACCATGAGAATGGGCTTTACATGTTGGACTCTAGTGTGTATCGCACAGGAAGTTACGAATAGCTTAGTTTTACCACACAATTGTGAACAAGTGAGTGTAAAACCTTCCTTATCCTTATTTTCTTGTAACATAATACCAGTGTACATTTCAAGAATTCAAAAGCAGCATGCAAACTGTTCATACCCTTGCAAGTGTGCATTTATCAAGTCGTTCCCACCTTTTCCTTTTTCTGAATATTTACTTTATTTTTCCTTTAGTATTAGTAAAATTATATAGTTATCTTTCAAGAAATTACATATACTCCTCAAGGAATATCCCTATCCTCATCCCAAGATTTGGGTATCCTTTCTATTTTGCCACGTGTGGAGATGGCACCCTAACACAATTTCCAATTCTTATTTTTCTTTATCTTGTGTAGAAAAGGCTTACAAAAAAATAATCTACTCTAGATTCTTTTTAAATCAATAATCCAAGAAGCACAGAAAAGGTTCGACTGATGAGGAGAATTGTGAAATATCCCGTTTAGGTTCCTAGAATTTTCAAGGTTCCTTTTTACCAAACAGTTAGAAGAGTTCCTTAATTAAATCACATCCTCCTCCCTTATCCTGATCCCTTCATGGATCCATTTTCCTTCCTCCTTTTACTGCCGGCATCAAGCCTACCTGGACTAGGCCAATTTCCAGACACATCTGTGGATCCCTATCACCCGGTCGGGACTCACTCCCATGCAGTCTCATTTCTAGGGTAGTGAATGAACTCAAGCTCAAAACATAGAGACCAAACAATTTTCAGTCCTAGCAAAAAAGGACCATCTCCCATTGCATCCCACAAGAAAACACTTGCGCCGGCCTTTTTCCAAACATGTAAGACAAAGTTCACACTTAAATCTTCTATGTTATGCTAGGGCTATCCACGTCAAATCTTCTCGGTAAAGTTATAATCCTAGTTGAAATTTAGAGTGAGTTTCTTGAGCTATAATCCCTTAGTTCCTATTTCCTTTTAATGTCTACTCAAACAAGACCTTAAGAAAACAACGAGTCTCTTGGAAGCTTAAGGTTTTGTCTCGACATAAGTTTCAAATTGACCCCATCATAAACAAATCCCATATGTTTTCTTTGTATCACTTTCCATCTATGGAAGTGATGTGAGTTTTATGTTCAAGCAGCACGGGCGTCACTTTTGTGACTCTATCTCCTTACTTCCCTCTTTGAAAGTAGAGAAACTTGAAATGAACAATTCATATGCTTTCTACAATGAGTTTCTCTTTGGTGTGATCTATGCGTGGTAAACACAAAACTTTGGAATGCACCAACTTGCAATCTTGAGACAAATAATCAAAAACTTCCTTTGAGTGCTTATGCAAGAGTGAAACCCTTCCATGCATGGTAGTGTAAGCATAAAAAATTTGCAAAGTTCCTAAGAGTGGACATGCTAGTGTAGTGAAAAATGCTCATGTAATAGTGTATGAATGATTGAAAATTTCTTCTTTAAGAAGATATTTAGGCATACCTTTGCTATTGTGGAGAGGATTAATTATGTAGCTCTTGGAGAGGTTTAAGGGTTTGGGGTTTTCCAATTGGCAAGAGGGGGATGACCTTACTTGGAATGAGAATCCTCTTACAAAAGAAACTCCCTTGTTTATGATAGAATTATCCTTCGAGACTCAACTTCTTCTTAAGAGAATTAGATATTAGCTTAATTATGTCACTAAAAAGCTTACGTACATATTTTATATAATAGGAAAAAAAGGATTCTTTGTTTATTTAAATTGAATGCATGAAGAAAAAGTTGTGAGTCTTTTTATGAGAGCATTTCTATTAAATAAATTATATTGCCTCTTTTGGGAATCTAAAGTTAGCTCCAATATTTAATTTCCTCTAATTTAAGGCATTTTATCTCTAATAAGTCATTTAAATAAGAGTAACTTTAACACTAGGTTGGTAACCTAAAAGGACATAAAAGTGTCCTTTCAGGGTTTTGAAAAAAACCTCCAAAACCATAGTAGATCCACTCATTTTGTAAAATCCTTTCATGAGGTTATAGTTCAAGGCCTACTACACATGGAAAAAATAAGAGACTTGAAAAATTTCTCATCTTTTGGTCACACCAAGCCTCCAAAGTTGATGGACCAGTACATTTTCATCAAAGCAGTCATTTCTTACGTTTTTTTGTATAAAAATAAGATTAGGGATTTTTGTAGGACTTGAGATAAATTCCCTAGTTAACTTCAATGGGTTGGTGATCAGAACATATGATTGCTTCTCACTCACTATTTTTTGTTTTGCCAAAAGAAATAGGTACAAAAAAGTTGAATTTTTACCATTCTGCAAACCTATCATCAAAGTTTCTATAGCCACGCTGAATACAAATAATATATGCATGTTTTCTTAGTTCCCTATTGTCCTTTGGGTTCATAAGGAGCCATGGAGCATGTCAAAAGAATAATACATCTCTTACCAAGGGGAATCTTGGGGACAAAGATGAAGTGCTAAATACAGCAAACATGAAAAAACTGGGTTCAACATTATGAGTTGTAGAATCCCATAGAAACTATTGAATATCTAGCCAAATTTGATCCTTATGACTAGATATGGTTACTACCTACAAAATGCATATAGTTGTCACAAGAAACTAGCAATATTGCAAAAGCTATACTTGATATACTAGAATGTTTCGTTTTCTTCTATAATAGAAAAAATCAACCATCGTTGTGTACTATGAAAAATAGGGTATTAGGTGCCCCAAAACTCAAGGAATATTAGCTTCATGTTACAATATGGGACATAGAAAATCAAAACTACATTTGGATATCATGAAAGCTACCAAAAAAATCATAGAAGAGCTAAAATTGGCTAAAAAACAGGATTTGTCAATTTTTGTAATTTGGTCATAACTTACAACTTTAACATTTATTTCTCCCTAGAAGCATCAGGACATGTTGAGGAATACTAAAGATAGTTCTCTAGCATTATAGAACTCACAAACATGAATTCTAGAGTGGTATGGTAGCAAAAAGTTAAAAAAAGCCAAAAACAGGACCCGTTTTTTCACACAGTTTAGGTTGTGAAATGTTGTGCAAGGACAAGGTTAAAGATGGAATTGATATTCCAAAAAAAGTCAAGTTTTTTTAAGCTCATGAGACAACTTTCTAGATAGATAGCACCTCAAAATCCATTTTGAAACTCTTGACATAATTCAAGGAAAATGGTCACTTAACAGGACATAAAAGTGTCCCAGGACATAAAAGTGTCCCATTACCAACCTAGTGTTAAAGAACAAGAGTAAGAGAGTAACTTAAACGTCAATTAACAAAATTTTGAGGGGAATTAGGGGTTATTATACATAATAGTCACTATTCATCATGCATACTGTTTAGTTAAGTATGATCTCTACGCACCTATGGATAAAGAGAGTGCTTTCTACTCTCTCTAAGCCATATTAGTATGGTACTCTAAATAACTTGAAATAACATCGTAGTTAGTGGTTAGCAATGTTGCTAGTTAACAAAGAGAAAAATATTAATTTGTCTTTCTAAGAAAGAGGAAAGTTTGCTTATATAAAAGTAAGAGCTTAAGCATGAATTAATGTAGAACGAAGAGTAACCCAATGTTTAAGGTGTGTAATGGCATGAAGATGACAAGAAAACATTACCTTGGTGTGTGTATGGTAAGAGTCTTCTCCTTGCTTTGGGTGATTGAAGAAGCTTGTTGATATAGCCTACTCTCCCTCTCTTTAAGACTACCAATTGTGCTACTTGGAAGGAGAGACTGGAAAGAGGCAAGAGAGATTCAAGCTATGGAAAGCTGAGGGGTTATGAGAGAGTGTAATGGGAAGAAGAAGATGAAGTTATAGGAACCATGGGTATGGTTTTTGTCCATGGCTTCTCTTGGAGAAGGGATGTGTGCAGGAGGTATATGGTGTGTGTGTGTGTGTGTGTGTGTGTGTGTGTGTGTGTGTGTGTGTGTGTGTGTGTGTGTGTGTGTGTGTGTGTGTGTGTGTGTTGCAAGAGGCTTGGCTATATGGCTTCCTCAAGCTTCTCTACAACTTACTCTCTAGTTGCATCCTAAAAATGGAGGAGATAAGTGAAAAATGAGAAGAGAGGCACTCTTTTTATGCACAATTTTTATAAGTGCTTTCACTTATCTTCCTTATTTTGATAACTTCTCTTTCTTTGATATCTTATCTTGCCTATCATAACTTTCTCAACAAGGTAGTTACTAACCTTATCCTTGTCTTCTCTTTTTCATCTCCCTTATCTTATCTTTTCCTTTATGCTAATTTTTCTCAAAATGAAAAGCTATTTTCCTATGCATTGGTTATGTCCATGTTCCCATGGCATAAGCCGGAAGTGTCTAGTGAGTATACTTTGGTGCTTAAATTGAGCCCAAATTTTCTCGCATTTTTCCAATTATTTTTCTTTTTCATCTTTTAAGCCAGTGGCTTAGATGTTGCGTAAGGGCTAGGAGAGGTCCTTTTACAAACTCCCCCAACAAAAAGAAAGAGTTGTCCTCAACTCGAAACAATAAAGTAAGTTGGTAGATCTTCAACCGCAAGTTACACCTTTATAACGCTAATTTGTTCTTCTCTAGCTGGTTCATCTATATAAGGCACAATTTATCATCATCTCTTATGGTATTCTTACCTGTCTCTTTCTCTTTTCTTCCCATCTCCTTGTCAAGAACTTCTCAAGATTGTCTCTTTTAACCCTTTCCGCTATCTCTTCGCTCATTACTTTACTTTATGTATCAATGACAAGGGATGATCTTATATGTGGCCATTCATCATTTGCAACAAATAAGTGAATCAATCAAGAGGGATTTTGTGAAGCGATATGAGCGCCTCCTTTTTCCTCACTTGGGAGCTTCAATAACTCAAACCAAATGGTGGACATTACGAGAAAAAACAAGGGTGACACTTTGGGGTCAGTATCACTTTTGCAACAATGTCTGCTTGGCTATGGTAATTGAAGTAATGGGTTTGGGTCCTTGATACTGCTGCATGATGAGGTTGATATATCGTGGGTTCTCCAAGCGAGTCTGCTTGCTTGCACAGTTTCTTCCTCATCAAAAGATATATCTTTACCCCCACTTTGGTTTACCTCTTAGAGGACCCTTCAACTTCTCACGTCATACTTGAGAGATCCGTGCAGCAATTTCACAGTGAATTCTTCCTATGGATGAAAGGCCTAATATGTGTCCTGCTTGTGATAATTGCTTTTGTGATCATGTGATTGATGGGCTTATTGACTTGTAAAAAATCCATCTTTGTTGTATCTCTTCGTTTATCAAGATCTTGGTTCTTGTCTTAAATCCTTCTTTATCTGATTTCTCTTGACAAATGCAATTAAATTTGTTCTTAGCTTCTTTTGTCTAGTATTTTGTATAATTCTTGAGAGATATATAAATGTAGCTAGCTTAGTTACAAAGGATAACACTAATCTTGTTATTATGTAGCAAAATAGTCAGGTTACATTGCTTGGGTGACACAAACGTTTAGTAAGGTAGAGCTTGTCGTGGTAATTACATGGGCTAGCAGGGTCCATTTTGAGCATAAAAAGAGAAAAGTTCTCATAAAAAAGATGAGAAAACTGAGAAGTAAGGCACTCATAGTCCTCCTAGTAAGTATCTTTAGTGAGATAGTACTCCCACTATACCAAAAACCTCCTAAACCATTCTCTATGTAGTAGCTTTGGCTCCTTTATGTCTAAACTTTTCCCTAGCTCCTTCCTCATACTCTTTCTTAGCCTTGAGAATGGGAGATTGTTGATTTTGATCACTAGCATTCAAGGCAGCATACACATTGGCTTGTTCATCTATCTCATCCTTTTACTGAGACAAAGTTTACTGTTGATGATTTAGGTGGATTGACAGTTGGCCTTTGAGAACGAAAATGAGTGGTAGGGAGAGTTCTTGCTTGGGTTGGATTTCTTCCTCTTGCTGTGTGGAGCCTCAGAAAACGGGAGCTTAGAAGAATGTATCTTAGAAAGGGATTGCACAAATATAGCTTATAAATCTAAACCCTTCCCGGAGCATTTATTTGAGCCATTTTAGTGGACTCAAATTTTGGCAACAATGGATGTGTGTGTGAATACGTCTATGCCTACTCAATTTTGCAATGAGGATGGCTATGACATAATTCCCATTCAGAATGATTTCGACCATTCACATTGAAAATGAAGTTCAGGAACCCAAGGACTTACTAAAAGCTCAACAATTCTTTTTAGACCTCTATTATGATGCCATCGATGAATTTGAAGAACGTTCAACTACATCTGATAATTCAGGGTCAGAAAAAGAACATGTGAGAGCCAAATTACTCATAAAAGGAGGAGAGGAAAAGTTTTTTTACTTTCAAAACAAAAACCTAGGAAGCGAAAATGATATAGAAGAAAAAGAGACACCAAAAACTTGAAATCCAGGCCTATGCCATCAGTTTCTAGCAGAACACAATTTTTGATGCAGATAGATGCACATGATTGTATCAAAGGCAAAATCACGGGTAGATATCTTTCAAAAAACAAACAAGGAACATCAAAAACATCAAGGAAAAGAAGAAAGGAAACTCAATCAAAACCTAAACACCAAGATGATGATCCATCCATGACCCGAGTTGAACAAAAGAAGAAATATCAAGAGTTAAACAAATCTCTAAAGGAGATGTATACCATTGAAATAGAAACGACAGAAGAAGAAAGTAAAGATGTAATGAGTGTTCCATCCTATTACAAGAAATATACTCTCCAAGACCGAAAGATCATAGTCAAACAACCTGCAAGGGAACTAAGAAAACAAGGTGAGTCTTGAGAAGGACCTAAAAATGCAAAGAAGATATATCTAGCCGAACCAGGAGAAGAGCCTAGACCTGTTTACATTGCAAACGACTTGACTAAAGAAGAAGAAGAGCTTTTGCTAAGCAAACTGAAAGAGTACCGAGATATCTTTGCTTGGTCTTATAAATATCTCAAGGGTATTGATCCAAAAATCTATCAACATACCATACCTATGAGAGATGATGCTAAACTAAGTAGGCAGCATCCATATATCTATAATGAAACATTTGCCAAAAAGATCAAAGAAAAGATAGAAAATCTCAAGGAAGCTGAATTCATTTATGAAATTGAACACACAAATTGGGTGTTTCCGATTGTGGTGGTACCCAAGAAAAATGGGATATTAAGAGTGTGGGTAAATCTCAAAAAAGTGAATGCAGCCACCATTAGAGACAACTACCCTCTTCCTATCAACCGAGCATGTCTTAGAACGAGTTGCAAAAAAATAAGCTTACAAATTTTTAGATGGTTGTTCAGGGGACAATCAACTTGTGATTGATCCCAAAGATCAGCACAAAACTGCATTTGCAACTAAATGGGGTATTTTTGCCTATAGGGTTATGCCTTTTGGGTTAACTAATGCTCCTACCACCTTTCAAAGATTGATGAGCCATGCTTTTAAAGAATATCTTTGAAATTTCTTGGAAGTATATATGGATGATTTATATGTACAATCATCAATCTGGGCTGATCATTTTGAACACCTCAAAAAGGTATTTGAAAAATGTAGACTTTATAGGATCTGCTTAAATCCTAAAAAGTGCACATTTTTTATGGGCATACAAGGAAAAATTCTTGGACATATAGTGTCTAAAAATGACATAGTGACAGATATGGATAAAATTCATGTTATTGTTGAATTACCAAGACCGACAAACAGTCAAAGGGTTTCAAGCTTTCATGGAATATTGTGGATATTATAGACTATTCATTTACATGTATGCGATAATCGAAAAACCCATGTATAGCCTGATTACACTCTTTGTATGGACTGATGAATGTGAAGAATCCTTCATGAATCTTAAGCAAGCTCTCACTTCAACCCCAATATTGAAAGCACCAGATTGGAATAAGATATTCCATATACATGTTTGCTTCCATTTTTTCCAATGATGTATATTAGCTCAACCAGGAGACGAGAAAATTGATTTTCCTATTTCATATGCTAGTAGACAATTAAATGTGGCAGAAAAGAATTATACAACCACTAAAAGGGAAGGATTATGGATGATCAATGCCGTAAAAAAGTATAGATATTACCTATTAACCAAAAATTTGTGTTCTTTGTGGACCACCAAGTTTTGTTGTACTTGGTCAACAAGCCATGCAACACAGGAAGAATAGTGAGATGGTTCATCATTCTTTTGGAATTTGATTTCACTATAGTTTTAAAAAAGGGCACCACACACCAAAGAGAAGATCATTTATCAAGAATTATTCTTGGAGAACCACCAAAAGGGGTAGACAATGATCTACTAGATGCATATATGTTCTTCGTGGAAATGATACCCCGTTGGTCAGAAGATATGGTTTCATTGATGACCATAGCTCAAGTAGATTCTCAAATACCACTTCATATTACAACTGGATTGATTGGGCAATCGGCTATGTATCAATTACTCACTAGAAGGTATACAAAAGAAATCGGGATGGAATATTTCTTTTGCGTATTAATCCTGAGGAGAAAATCCAATACCTAAGGCAAGTACACATTACCATAGTAGCACTTCACTTTGCAAAAGACCAAACTAAGCAATGGATCTTGAGACTTGGAGTATTTTGGCCAACCATGAAAAGTGATGTTCACTCATTTGTAAAAAAATTTTCTTCAATGCCAAAAACAAGCACCCATACCTCATGTGACATTTTTTCAAGTTTCATTTGTTCCTAAATGGAGTAACTATCTAGTTACTTACTTATCAAGTAGAACATTTTTGAAGGATATGAGCAAACGTCGCCAAAGACCAATTAACACAGAAGTAAGAGACTATGCTCTTATTGGAAACCAATTGTATCAAAGAGGAAAGGATCAACATTTTCATCTTTGTGCAAATGAAAATGAATATATACCCATTCTAGAATAAGCACGTGTTGGATTAGCTGGAGGTCACTTTTCTAGTGAAACCACCGCTAGGGCAATTTTAATGGCAGACATATGGTGGCCTACACTTTTTACAGATGCCAAAGAATATGTTTGAAGGTGTGATGCATGCCAACGAGAAAAAAATCCACCAGGGTAGATAGCACGCCTTTAAGACCGATGATGGGGGCTAGAGAGTTTGCAAAATTGGGCATAGATTTTGTTAGGCCAATACAACCACCTACTTATAGAACTCAAGCTCTATATATCATTGTAGCTATTGACTATTTGACCAAGTGGGCAGAGGCTAAGGCAACCAAAATGAATGATGCTAGAACCACAGTGGCATTCTTGTATGAGAATGTATTCACAAGAATGATGCTAGAACCACAGTGGAATTCTTGTATGAGAATGTATTCACAAGAAATTTTTAGTGATAGGGGAACTCGTTTCCTCAATGAGGTAATTGAGTATCTGCTGAATGAATTTATGGTCATCCATAACAAATCTGCTCCCTATCATCAACAAACAAATGGAAAAGCTGAGCACACGAATAAAATTCTTAGCTCGGTATTGACTAAGGTGGCTAGTTCAAGACGAACTGATTGGGAAATGAATCTACATGCCGCTCTATGGGCTTATAGAGTTTCATTCAAGACAGCTTTAAATGCTACACCCTTCAACCTTGTTATGGTCTTGATGCCATACTAGCGATAGAATTTCTATTGCCGACACTAAGGGTAGCTAAGGATCTAGACTGGATGGGACATGAAGTGTCAGAGAGGATCTTAAATTTAGAAAAGCTTGAGGAGAGAAGGCTAATAGCTGTAGCTCACATCTATGCACTAAAACGGAAACAAAAACAGTTTTTGATTCCCATCTAGTCACATAAATCTTCAAAAAAGGGGACCTAGTTTTAGTGTATTCGCTTCAACAACATATTCCCAAGTTCAAAAAAAAAGGGAAACAGACCGTTTATCATTGAAGATGTATCTCCAAGTGGAGCAGTTAAGTTGTCCACTCTCGATGGTGAACCAATGGCTAACTGGTGAGGCGGTCCGGGGCGGGCAACAAGAAGAGTGGCCTCTAGACACCCTTCAAGGCTCTCGTGCTGCTCAATGGGGCTGGGGCACAACACAACACAAACCAAAACAACAAACCTACCGCCAAATCCCAACTACACAAGGGGCACCACCTAGTTTAAGAGCGAACTAGGACGCAAAAGAGGAGAATCGTTAGAGCAACCCACAAACAAGCAAGGAATTACACTAACCCTAACACCAATGGAATACTTTTCCTCACACACTAAAACACGAAGATGAGAGAGAGAGAGAGAGAGAAATAGAGAGAGAGAGAGAGAGAGATAGTGCTCGGCTGCTTTGAAACGTATCGGCGATGATCAAGCAAACACAACTAATATTTAAGAAAAGAGAAAAGGGAAGGGGGTGCTTTTGCATTATACCTTCTTACAAATCTTCATGACAAATCAAAGTGAATTAGTACTGTTCAACATAGCTTGCATAAATTTCACCACAACACATCACTAGAAAAGCAACCCCTCACTGTCTTAAGCCAGGGGGTCCTCTCCACCCCTGTCGCCCTCTTACAGTATGTGGGATTTATGGCTAGATTGATGACAACACTAAGACAACAATCAAGAACTTTAAAAAAAAACCAAGACACTTACGCATCATTGTTGTCCATTACTTCAACGTGGAAGTAGACAAAAATATCCAAGATTAGTCCAAATCCACCCTCCTTGAGTCAGCAAATGGTTGGCTTACACTATAGGAGAAATGATAGATTTCTACTCTCAATTGAATGATCACTCTCTCTCTTACAATGCATAGATTTCCCTTGCTAATCCCCTATTACAACACATCACAGCATAGGACAATGAGCTTCCACTCAAGACGCCTTCTAGAGAGGTTGAGCGTTGGCTTCTCATCAGATAGCATAGTGCTCTTGTTTATGGCTTCCCCCTTTTATGCTACTACACTACAACCCTCCTTTTATAGCAATTTAAGGCTAGGGTTACTCCTCTAACCATGGTTGGGTTAGATTTTCAGCAATTTTATCTAATTTCTTTTGCTTGGAATATCAAGAAGTTGTGGAAAAGAGAGGAAGGAATGGAGTGATAGGACTTTTCATAGTGGTTAGTGTTAGAAGAGTTGTATTAATTTACAAATGGAATTGAATATTTACAAGGGAGTATCCTTGTAGGATACAAAATAAGAAGAAAAACTCTTAAGAGTAAAGAAAGGTGGATTTTCTTACAAAGGTTGATGCTCCAAGTGTCTTGAGTAGGGCCAATTTTGACGCTTGTTGACGGTCCACTAGCTTTGACGGTACATTTTTTCTCCACTCTTGACCTTCCTTGAGAGACAAGGTAATTTAAGCTGAGTAATCAACCACCATGATGCTGTCTTTTAAGAGAAGAGGCTGAATTTTGTGGTTTTTTGATAGATATGGGTAATTTGGAGGAGGAAAAATGAGACTAGGTGGTCAATTTTGGAATGGAATTGTGTGTGGGAGGTATGAGTTCACCATGGTTTCTCTTATTCTTCAAGGTTGAGGAGAAGGTGAGTAGTGTGCAGAGAGGAGTGGTGAGAGAGATGGGGATGATGAGTGGAGAAGTGTGTGTGAAAGAGGAAAATGATAAAGTGGAAGAGAGAGTGTGGCTGCATAGCATGGGAAAACTGGGGTCCACTAAAAAAATCATAGCTCACAGCTGGTAGCTCCAAAAATCATGAAAAAATTTGAGGTGATTATTCAGAGCATGGGCTACATTTTCTCTTTTGACCACCGCTCCAAATTCGGAGTGGAGATAGGTGCCAAAATTCTCACCAAAAAGCCTGTTTTTTATGCCTGCAAAAGTCTTTTAGTGGCCCCCTCCTTTGTTGAATTTGTACAATGCATCCAAGAGTGAGCCCCTCTTTTGTCATATTATAATACAAAGCATTCAAGTTGCCCTTGACCCATGCATGGAGGAGGATTATTGGTGAAATAAGAAATATATACATGGTGGGACTAGTGTATGGACTATTCATGGACTTTAGCTCAATGAGCACATGGTGTTAGAATAATGAGTAAAAATAATAATAAAAATATGGAGGAGTTATGGATATGGAAAGATATTGGAATCATATGATATGGTCCCTCCTTGAATTATTTTGGGTGAAAGAGGAAAATGTATGCAAGTAAATAATAAAAGTAACCAATGAGTAGAAATCAATTTTTTGTTTTCACGAGGGTGAGGGTGAAAATGTGGGAGTGATTTGTATAAAGGAAAAATATGAGGTTAGAGTATGTACATATTGGCAAAAAAATAAAATTATGGTGTAAGAGGATGAAAGAAGGTGTACATAGGTTTAATAAAACACACACCTAAGTAGAAATATTTAAATAAAATACCAAAATAATTATAAAAAATCCCTATATTTAGGCCATATATACAATGAAATATTTACACACAAAGAGGCCATAATATACTTTTATTTTTTTATTTTTTTTGGCTCACCTAGCCCAGTGACTAGCTAGCTGAGGGTTTTTAAGAAGATATGGGAAAAGTCCCGTGACTCACGCACGCCTATGTACAGTGAAATGGTAGGGATAGCCACAGTGTTTGGGTGATTTTGGTAGGGTGAGGTAACTCACTGTGGCAATTACAAAGAGCCGAAAAAACGGCTATCACTGGATTAGTGGATTCTGCTTAAAGAAGTACCACTTGCCACTAACCAATGATTTGCTAGAAAATATGCATGCAGCAAAGCAAAGAAAGATGAAACGACAACACGTTATTGATGAAGCCCAAGAGGAATCTCGACTTCGAGTACTCAAGAGGAAAGCTGCTTTCAAAAATCAACAAACACCTATTCCCATTAACACTTTGGAGCTAGTTGAACGACTATGGGAGTTGCAGAAGGATGCAGTGTCAATGGATGATGAATGGTTGCATGAAATCGACCTTCGCATCAATAGCACAAATGCAATGGTAGATACTGGAGCTCGAATAAATGCAGTCGGTTATTCCACGTACAAGAAAGCAACGAATAAGTCTTTAGCATCATCGAAAATATTGGCTATCAAAGGATGCAACAAAAACCCAACACTGGAATTGGGGGTAGTCAACTTAAATGTGAGAAAGAAACGAATAAGTCTTTAGCATCATCGGAAATATTGTCTATCAAAGGATGCAACAAAAACCCAATAGGCATTGGGGGTAGTCAACTTAAATGTGATAGTACATGGATGTTCATGCCCTCATCAATTTATATGCATAACAAACGAACACATGAATGAAACAATGATTCTTGGAATCTCATGGATGCAGACGTACAAGGTAGTACTAGATTGGGACACCAATCAACTCAAGCTATCACCTAAAGGAGGAAAACTCGTCGTTCCAATTGCACCAAGCAAAGAGGAATGGAAAAGAGGTTACCCACAAAAGACACAAGGATGTAGGAAATCTTCTTCATCATCTAGACAAGCAAATGCTACAAGTAGCATGCAAGGAGTCAGGCAAATATGGGTACCAAAAGCACAATTCAAGGACAATCCGTCTCAAATTTGGGTGCCTAAAAATTCACCTACCATATCAAAGGAAGTTCCAAATCTAAAAACTTAGAGAAAAACATCAGTCAGAAGAAAAACTAGCACTAGATGGGTTTGGAGGAAAAAGGAGCATTTATTTTCTCCACAAACTTTAAATCCGATGAGGCAGTGGAAAGTTAAGTCTCAAAACACTCAACCACAACAATTCATCAATGGAAAACCAAGCTACTAGTGGAGAGTTAAAGCTTAGCAACCATCACCATTCATACCTACAGCTCAGGAAATCAATGTGCCAAAGATTCCAGATGGTACGATTAGACAAAGAGCACACAAACTATAGAGTTTGCTCTTTGGGAAACATCAACAGGAAACCTCGACCACGGAAACCCTTGAGTTAATTCATCAAGACCCAACTCTTGCACAACATACTGGTTTGAATTGCATTGATCTTCAAATCATGGTAGAGCCAACCACAGCTATGCATAGACACGATTGTTCAACCCATGCACACAGTTGTCCCGGAGTACTCAATCTAGGAGGGGTGGAAGGGAACTTCACTAATTAAGGGCAATGTTTGAAGAGGGAGGAACAAGTTGGATGTTAACGTGTGATTTTTGTAAAATTACCTAATAATGCTCTTAAAAAATCATCAACAGGGGAATTTTAATTGATAACATCTCCCTGCTGAGTGTAAATAGTGTATATACTATCAAAAAATACATCAAAAAATAGCCTTTTTTGCTTATTTTCATCATTTTTCTTGATATTTGGAAATCCACTCCACATGGCTCTTGGTCACAGAAATATTGAAGACCCAGTCTTTTGTTGGCCTCTTTAGTGTTTGGCTTTGCAGCTACATCATAAAACTCCTTGGGTAGCATTTGTAACTCTACTTGGTGTCCTTCTTCACTCTTGAATCTGCCAGTGAAGGCCGTTGTGTTGTTTTCTTCAAGCTTCTCTTTAGACATGTAGGTTTTCTTTGTCATCTTCACTGAGCTTGGATCTAACTGATATGGTGGAAATTCTTGCAACTGATCTTTTTGATACATCCTTTTCTTTGCCTTCTCAGCCGCTTGCATTGCACCTATTAGGCAATTACAGTGTCAAAGTTAGAAAATTTTGCGGATTTTTGAAATGACCTGAGCCTAAATGGTCATTTCCAATTGACTTTCCAAAGAATGCTTGAAACACCCTAATTGACTTTCCAAAGAATGCTTGAAACACCATATTCATGAAACGTTGGAATGTTGCAGGAGCATTTGTCAGACCAAATGGCATGACTCTAAAAGCATAACAACCCCAAGGAGTGATAAAGGTTGTTTTCAATTGATCCTCCAGTGCAATCCCTATTTGAAAGTAACCTGAGTAACCATCGCACACAGTGTACTTCTCATGACCAGCTACCTCATTTAGTATCTCATCCTGGAATGGGAGGGGAAAGTGATCTCTCTTTGTTGCCTCATTGAGGGGACGGTAATCCACACACACCCTCCACTTTCCGTTCTTCTTAGGAGTGACAACAACAGGAGAGACCCACTCCGAATTCTCCACTGGATAAATGAACCCTGCTGCTAGAAGCTTTCTTACCTCCTTGAGTAAAGCCTGCTCCTTGATGACTCCTAGCCTTCGTAACTTCTGAGCCTTAGGTGTGGCCTCTGGCTTCAACTCAATTTTGTGTTGAACAGCATCTACTCCATGCACATCGGTGTAGTCTTTAGCAAAAAGCCTAGGAAACTTCCTTAGCACACATTTGAACTCCTCTCTTTCATCCTTTGTAAGTGTTGTTGATAGCATACCTTCCAGCATCCCTTCATCTTGATATTCACCTTCGTTCTCTTGAGGACCTACCTCCTCCAAGCCTTGACAAGAGGTCTCTTGGTTGCTTGGCTTAAACCTTACCCCCATGACTTCGATGGAAGACTCCTCTTCAGTAATGCTGCCGCTACTTTCTTCTTCTGAAGTGCTATCGGTCCAACCTTCTTCCGTCTCACTTTGAGATGATTCTTCATGGAGCTCCTCTTGGCGTTGCTCCTTCATGTCAAAGACAACCTTCTTGTGATTGTCATTCCTGCAAATTAGCTTTCCACTCTCCCAATCCTGCAAAGCTCGCATTTTCATCAGCCATGGTCTTCCTAGGATAAATGGGTAACCATTTCCCTTGGTAGACATGACATAGAAATCCACTGCCTTCTTAATGCCAAAGGCCTCCACAAAAACATTTTTACAAATGCCTACGCACCTAGCCTTGCTATTTTTTGCCATCTTGACCCTAATTTCAGGTGTCTCATGGATGTGCATGCCTAGTTTTTGCATGAGTCCCTCTGTCATGATGCAAATTTGTGCACCCCCATCCACTAGACCTTTCCTAACCAATCTCCCTTTGATGTAACAGTCTAGCACCGGTGTAATGTCCTCATTCATTTCAGCTTGTGCAATTTTTACAACAGGCACACTCTCTTTTACCTTTCTCCTAGTGCTAACTGCCCTTGTTAAATCCCTCTTAACTTGTGGACATAATGCAAGAAATTGAGGCCATGAAATATCAGGACCCTTACCTCTCATGTCTTCCAACAAGTTGTACGGAGCCATACCATGTCCAAGAGGGAAGTCTTGGAGGTTGATACGACGTCGAGTCCTCTTGGTTTCCTTGGTTCCCTTTGCCTTCTTGCCTTGTCCATGGTCACTCTGTGATGTGACTCCTTCTTTCTCTTTACCTTTTCCTCGGCCACGCTTAATTCCATTGGCTTCCATGTCAACCTCATTTGAATTTGTCACCTCTACCACATGCACATTTGGATCTGGCAAAGGTGGAACTCCTTCTACCCCGTGTGGAGGTGGTCTTGGTCCATTTGGCCTTTGTAGAAGCCTTGGTTGTTGACCAGTTCCTTCACCTGCATTCATCACTGGGTAATTCAAGTTAGGCCTCCCTGGCTCCCCACGGGGCCAAGGACAATTATACATCCCATGTCCAGACTCTCCGAAATTCCAACATTGCAAGACTCTCCTAGGTCGTGGATCTCGCTCTTCAAACTTCTTTGCTTGTCCCTTTGGACCTACAGCTTGTGCAAGGTGAATTGACAGGCTGCTTAAAGATTCGTTTAACTTCTCAATTACTTCCGCCGTTACCTCAGGAAGCTCCCTCGATGTTGATGCTTGTGACTTACCTTTGGGTCTAAGACCTTCTATTGGAACCTCTCCCCTTAAGCACTTGAGTTTCCTATACTTCTCAACAGCCCTAGTTTCAGCTGCATCAAAAGTAACAGGTGCACCCGCCTCAACTTTTACCTTAAGGTCAGGAAAGAGTCCGGCTATGAACATCTCCTTCTTTAAAAATTATGCACCATCACCAGGGTTAGTAACATTTCATATCCATAGAGCCCAAAGACGTAGAAACTCTTGCTTGTACAAGTAGTAGTCATCTAAGTCTTTTTGCTTATGAGAAACAATGTCTTGCCATAGTTTTTGAGTGTTTTGGGGATCAAAGAAGTATCTCTTAAAACGATTCAAAACTTCTGTGTAATTCCCCTTAACTTCCTCAGGCAAAGAGTCAAACCAAGTACTAGCATCTTTCCTAAGGACCACCTCAAACATTTCTACACGTTCTTGATCGGTTACTATCCTCTTGATACGGCAAGACATCTTGAAATTTGCTAAAAATAATTCTGCATCCTCTCCAGGCTCTCCAAAGAAAAGAGGATATCCAGACATTTGGCGTTGGCTCTCCATTATTATGAAAGATTACAATACGAGTTACAATAAGGGATACAATAGAGATCTAGAACCACTCGCCTGCAAATGAAGAAGTGAGAAAATACCACTCTAGGTTTTCTTCTTCAGCTATCCAAGCTTCAATGTCTCGATTTGTTTGATCAAAACAAAAGGGTAGACTATTGATGAGCTCTAAGAAGGGTTGAAATTCTTCAAAGCTAAGGCGATAAACAGAAATCTCTAGAACTTCCTTTTCTGGATCCAAAAGAGCAACCACGTCCCAAGTGATAAATTGCACTTGCTCTACAATTCCCAATGCACAAGCGGTTTGTATAAAAACTAGATCTTCATGCTCGTCGAAGGCCGTGAGAAAGTAGCAATTGACTAGGAGCTCCTTTCCTTCGAGTTCCACACAGTCGGAGTGAGGCAACCTTCTCACAATTTCATAAAGAACATTCTCATCAAGTCCAATCAAGTTTGCAAGATTTAAAGACTCCACTTGTGCTACAAAATTCCTGGACAAAAACTCCTTAGGATTATGGTTAAATCATTCAAAAGCATAAAGAGATTTACAATGTCTCTATGAACAAAGTGTCATAGAAAGTAGAGAAGGATGAGAATTTATACAAATTTGCAATCTTCTCTATGCTCTCTTTATTAAGACAAGCTCTGAATAGCTCCCTATCTTCTTTGTTGAAAGCGAAAGGAAGACTATTAATAAGATGCAAATGAGGGAAAAATTCACCAAATGTGAGTCTATGAAGCATGAACTCTGGCCGCAAGTTTCCTGAAGAGTCTTCCTCAATGGTGAAATGCACTCGCCAAACGCCAAATTTCACTCTATTTACCAATCTTAGGGCACACACTAGTTGGATGAATGCGCGGTCTTCCTTAGTGCCCAACAACAAGAGGAAAATGGAATCAACGCGTAGGACCTTCCGTCTTAACTTCACCACCCTCTTGTTATGAGGGAGACGCCTTACTACTTGCTCCTGCAACTTAATTGGTAATAGAGCTAGATCTCTAAGGATTGAACTTTCACTGCACACACATTCCCAGTTAGAACAAATGATCGTTTTTTTGTTTCTTGTAACAACTTGGACAAAGAAAAAACAAACATACACACTACTTTGCCGAGCTGCACTTCATTTTAAAATAAAATGAACACATGTACATCAAAAGAAGTGTGGTAGTTGATGAGAGGTAGAATGACAGGGTTTGGTGATGCAGGAATTTCTCCTGCTCTTTGGGTACCAAACATGAACACCATTCGTTGTTGAAAATGGATCTTTCTACTAATTGCAACGTTTATTCTAATGTGTGGAGTAAAATGAAAGGGAAAAACCTCTATTCCTGGGCCATTATCCATGGCCTATGCATGTCCTAATGCTTAAAACAAAACAAAAATATAGACGTCCAAACTAAGGTCGTACCTAATGAGAGGCAAAATAAAAGGATTTACTGAAGCGTTTATCTCGGCCAACCTAAGCGGACCTAAAATTCTACGAATGACACGTTGAAATTGCAACTTAGTACTAACAATTATGTGTACCTTTTGCCTTGCAATGGGAATGAAGGGATCATACAAAGCTTCGTGATTCATGCAAACTACTTGACTATGCTAAAGGTTGATTCTACACAAAAATACACAAGCCGTCCTCAGTGGGGGCACCAATTTGAGGCGGTCCGGAGTGGGCAACAAGAAGAGTGGCCTCTAGACACCCTTCAAGGCTCCCGTGCTGCTCAATGGGGCTGGGGCACAACACAACACAAACCAAAACAACAAACCTACCGCCAAATCCCAACTACACAAGGGGCACCACCTAGTTTAAGAGCGAACTAGGACGCAAAAGAGGAAAATCGTTAGAGCAACCCACAAACAAGCAAGGAATTACACTAACCCTAACACCAATGGAATACTCTCACACACTAAAACACGAGAGAGAGAGATAGAGAGAGAGAGAGAGATAGAGAGAGAGAGAGAGAGAGATAGTGCTCGGGCTGCTTTGAAACGTATCGGCGATGATCAAGCAAACACAACTATATATTTAAGAAAGAGAGAGAAAGGGGGAGGGGGTGCTTGTTGCATTAATACCTTCTTACAAATCTGTCATGACAAATCAAAGTGAGATTAGTACTTGTTCAACATAGCTTGCGTAAATTTCACCACAACACATCACTAGAAAAGCCACCCGAATCACTGTCTTAAGGCCAGGGGAGTCCTCTCCACCCTGTCGCCCTCTTACAGTATGTGGGATTTATGGCTAGATTGATGACAACACCAGAGACAAGCTATCAAGAACTTTAAAAAAAACCAAGACACTTACGCATCATTGTTGTCCATTACTTCACGTTGGAAGGGAGACAAAATATCCAAGATTAGTCCAAATCCACCCTCCTTGATTCAGCGAATGTTGGGCTTATACTAGTAGGAGAAATGATAGATTTCCTACTCTCAATTGAATGATCACTCTCTCTCTTACAATGGCATAGATTTCCCTTGCTAATCCCCTATTACAACACATGCACATGCATAGGACAATGAGCTTCCACTCAAGAGCTCCTTCTAGAGAGGTTGAGCTTGGCTTCTCAAGCTATAGCATAGTGCTCTTGCTTATGGCTTCCCCCCTTTTAGGCTAGCTACACCCTCCTTTTATAGCAATTTTGAAGGCTAGGGTTACTCCTCTAACCATGGTTGGGTTAGATTTTCAGCAATTTATCTAATTTCTTTTGCTTGGAATTATCAAGAAGTTGGTGGGGAAAGAGAGAGGAGAGAAATGGAGGTGATAGGACTTTTCATAGTGGGTTAGTGTTAGTAGAGTTAGTATTAATTTACAAATGGAATTGAATATTTACAATGGGAGTATCCATGTAGGATACAAATAAGGAAGAAAAACTCTTAAGAGGTAAGAAAAGGTGGATTTCTTACAAGGTTGATGCTCCAAGTGTCTTGAGTAGGGCCAATTTTGACGCTTGTTGACGGTCCACTAGCTTTGACGGTACATTTTTTCTCCACTCTTGACCTTCCTTGAGAGACAAGGTAATTTAAGCTGAGTAATCAACCACCATGATGCTGTCTTTTAAGAGAAGAGGCTGAATTTTGTGGTTTTTTTGATAGATATGGGTAAATTGGAGGAGGAAAAATGAGACTAGGTGGTCAATTTTGGAATGGAATTGTGTGTGGGAGGTATGAGTTCACCATGGTTTCTCTTATTCTTCAAGGTTGAGGAGAAGGTGAGTAGTGTGCAGAGAGGAGTGGTGAGAGAGATGGGGATGATGAGTGGAGAAGTGTGTGTGAAAGAGGAAAATGATAAAGTGGAAGAGAGAGTGTGGCTGCATAGCATGGGAAAACTGAGGTCCACTAAAAAAATCATAGCTCACAGCTGGTAGCTCCAAAAATCATGAAAACATTTGAGGTGATTATTCAGAGCATGGGCTACATTTTCTCTTTTGACCACCGCTCCAAATTCGGAGTGGAGATAGGTGCCAAAATTCTCACCAAAAAGCCTGTTTTTTATGCCTGCAAAAGTCTTTTAGTGGCCCCCTCCTTTGTTGAATTTGTACAATGCATCCAAGAGTGAGCCCCTCTTTTGTCATATTATAATACAAAGCATTCAAGTTGCCCTTGACCCATGCATGGAGGAGGATTATTGGTGAAATAAGAAATATATACATGGTGGGACTAGTGTATGGACTATTCATGGACTTTAGCTCAATGAGCACATGGTGTTAGAATAATGAGTAAAAATAATAATAAAAATATGGAGGAGTTATGGATATGGAAAGATATTGGAATCATATGATATGGTCCCTCCTTGAATTATTTTGGGTGAAAGAGGAAAATGTATGCAAGTAAATAATAAAAGTAACCAATGAGTAGAAATCAATTTTTTGTTTTCACGAGGGTGAGGGTGAAAATGTGGGAGTGATTTGTATAAAGGAAAAATATGAGGTTAGAGTATGTACATATTGGCAAAAAAATAAAATTATGGTGTAAGAGGATGAAAGAAGGTGTACATAGGTTTAATAAAACACACACCTAAGTAGAAATATTTAAATAAAATACCAAAATAATTATAAAAAATCCCTATATTTAGGCCATATATACAATGAAATATTTACACACAAAGAGGCCATAATATACTTTTATTTTTTTATTTTTTTTGGCTCACCTAGCCCAGTGACTAGCTAGCTGAGGGTTTTTAAGAAGATATGGGAAAAGTCCCGTGACTCACGCACGCCTATGTACAGTGAAATGGTAGGGATAGCCACAGTGTTTGGGTGATTTTGGTAGGGTGAGGTAACTCACTGTGGCAATTACAAAGAGCCGAAAAAACGGCTATCACTGGATTAGTGGATTCTGCTTAAAGAAGTACCACTTGCCACTAACCAATGATTTGCTAGAAAATATGCATGCAGCAAAGCAAAGAAAGATGAAACGACAACACGTTATTGATGAAGCCCAAGAGGAATCTCGACTTCGAGTACTCAAGAGGAAAGCTGCTTTCAAAAATCAACAAACACCTATTCCCATTAACACTTTGGAGCTAGTTGAACGACTATGGGAGTTGCAGAAGGATGCAGTGTCAATGGATGATGAATGGTTGCATGAAATCGACCTTCGCATCAATAGCACAAATGCAATGGTAGATACTGGAGCTCGAATAAATGCAGTCGGTTATTCCACGTACAAGAAAGCAACGAATAAGTCTTTAGCATCATCGAAAATATTGGCTATCAAAGGATGCAACAAAAACCCAACACTGGAATTGGGGGTAGTCAACTTAAATGTGAGAAAGAAACGAATAAGTCTTTAGCATCATCGGAAATATTGTCTATCAAAGGATGCAACAAAAACCCAATAGGCATTGGGGGTAGTCAACTTAAATGTGATAGTACATGGATGTTCATGCCCTCATCAATTTATATGCATAACAAACGAACACATGAATGAAACAATGATTCTTGGAATCTCATGGATGCAGACGTACAAGGTAGTACTAGATTGGGACACCAATCAACTCAAGCTATCACCTAAAGGAGGAAAACTCGTCGTTCCAATTGCACCAAGCAAAGAGGAATGGAAAAGAGGTTACCCACAAAAGACACAAGGATGTAGGAAATCTTCTTCATCATCTAGACAAGCAAATGCTACAAGTAGCATGCAAGGAGTCAGGCAAATATGGGTACCAAAAGCACAATTCAAGGACAATCCGTCTCAAATTTGGGTGCCTAAAAATTCACCTACCATATCAAAGGAAGTTCCAAATCTAAAAACTTAGAGAAAAACATCAGTCAGAAGAAAAACTAGCACTAGATGGGTTTGGAGGAAAAAGGAGCATTTATTTTCTCCACAAACTTTAAATCCGATGAGGCAGTGGAAAGTTAAGTCTCAAAACACTCAACCACAACAATTCATCAATGGAAAACCAAGCTACTAGTGGAGAGTTAAAGCTTAGCAACCATCACCATTCATACCTACAGCTCAGGAAATCAATGTGCCAAAGATTCCAGATGGTACGATTAGACAAAGAGCACACAAACTATAGAGTTTGCTCTTTGGGAAACATCAACAGGAAACCTCGACCACGGAAACCCTTGAGTTAATTCATCAAGACCCAACTCTTGCACAACATACTGGTTTGAATTGCATTGATCTTCAAATCATGGTAGAGCCAACCACAGCTATGCATAGACACGATTGTTCAACCCATGCACACAGTTGTCCCGGAGTACTCAATCTAGGAGGGGTGGAAGGGAACTTCACTAATTAAGGGCAATGTTTGAAGAGGGAGGAACAAGTTGGATGTTAACGTGTGATTTTTGTAAAATTACCTAATAATGCTCTTAAAAAATCATCAACAGGGGAATTTTAATTGATAACATCTCCCTGCTGAGTGTAAATAGTGTATATACTATCAAAAAATACATCAAAAAATAGCCTTTTTTGCTTATTTTCATCATTTTTCTTGATATTTGGAAATCCACTCCACATGGCTCTTGGTCACAGAAATATTGAAGACCCAGTCTTTTGTTGGCCTCTTTAGTGTTTGGCTTTGCAGCTACATCATAAAACTCCTTGGGTAGCATTTGTAACTCTACTTGGTGTCCTTCTTCACTCTTGAATCTGCCAGTGAAGGCCGTTGTGTTGTTTTCTTCAAGCTTCTCTTTAGACATGTAGGTTTTCTTTGTCATCTTCACTGAGCTTGGATCTAACTGATATGGTGGAAATTCTTGCAACTGATCTTTTTGATACATCCTTTTCTTTGCCTTCTCAGCCGCTTGCATTGCACCTATTAGGCAATTACAGTGTCAAAGTTAGAAAATTTTGCGGATTTTTGAAATGACCTGAGCCTAAATGGTTGGCAAATGATGTCCATTTTGCTTCAAATCAATTTTGGAGCATGCATAGATGCATAAAAACATGTAGAGATCAAGATCATACAATCTAGGCAAAATTTGCAACAAAAGTAAATAATCGCGATTATTTACAGCTAGGGATTTTTTCTAACTTTTTGCATTTTTGACATCACAGGCTTGAAACATATGGCATTTAGGTACTTTGTGTGAAGTGTGGGCTCATTTGAGTGCATTGGGTGAAATGGTGCCAGATTTAGGTTTCAAACTCTAAAACAGTAGATATAAAGGGATTTTGAGTTTTTGAGATCCAAATCTGATCAAACTTGATAGGTGGGCTTGGAACATCATGTACTTTGGTTCCACGAGGTCAAAGTTGCAATTTGAACGCATTTTGGTAAAAAAGTAAATAATCGTGATTATTAACTTTTTCATCAGCTTAAACATTTTTTGTTACAGGTTGGTTCTAGACATGATGTAGAGTCTTTGTGTGAGATATGGGGTGATTTGGATAAAGAATAATGATAGTTAACCCAAAATTGGACTGAAAAGCCTTTAGTGCGTTTTTTTGACAAAATCAGAGTTTTTCTTAATCGTTTTGGCTCATACTTGACATGTGGCATATAATAGATGTGTACAAGTGACAGGTGAAGTGAGAATGTGAATTTCAAGCCAAAATTGCACAAAAGTAAATAATCGCAATTATTTACAGCATTCACTTTTTTTGCATGAAAGGACAATTTGATGACCTAAACATCTTTAATACATCTAAAACACGTCCTAAAATGAATTTGGTAAAGTTTGGTCATGTCGGCATCACTTTGTGCTCATGTCAACTCGAAAATCACCAATTTCTATGACTACTTGGCATGTAGAGTTGGTTAGTCACTTTTGAAGCTATAGACTTGTTCGCTACAAAGTCCTGATGCTGCTCATCCAGTTTGGGCTTATTCGGAGTCAGTTTTGACTTCATATGTCAAATTTGACACTTTGTAGCCTTTGAGCTGATTTTTGCTATTTGAGAACTTGCCTTGACTGTTTTCATGAAACCATCTAGGTACATTGTGTATAGACTTCATCAAGCTACCCGATGGAGTCAGAATCCAATTTTGGCATATGTCCAAAACCTAGATTATTTACTTGGGACCCCCCGGACCCCTGCCAAATGGTCATCTAATGGTATGGAAGTTTTCTAGTATATAGGGACATGCTACAGTTCAAATATCGGCCAATTCGGTTGAGCTAACAGGCCGCTATGATCAATTTTGTGTCGTAGGAGTTCGTGCACAACTAGGGTTTTTTCCTAAGCCTAGACCTGCTACCCGGCCATATAGAAATGTTCTTTGATGAGTTTAGAACTTACCCCTCATGTCTCATGTGAGACGGCGTTGTAAATGGGCGATTGTGGACTCCGAAAATCGCGCGCGAAGAAGACAGAAAGCTCTCTCCTCCAAGAGTGACTAGAGGAAATGAAGTGATTTTAAGCTACCTTGGATATCTATACTCAAACTTCCCAAACTATTTTTCACCAGATTCTCCTGTTATTAGGCCATGAAATCTATGTTAAACTCTAAAATTTCTTCAATCGGATTCCATTAGCTCATTCTGCAAGAATTTACAAAAGCAGGCCTTGGCAGCCTAATTTAGGCTTCCGCTTCCATCT
The DNA here is from genome assembly GCF_014529385.1 of Adiantum capillus-veneris. Lineage (NCBI taxonomy): Eukaryota > Viridiplantae > Streptophyta > Polypodiopsida > Polypodiales > Pteridaceae > Adiantum > Adiantum capillus-veneris. The sequence goes on along the minus strand of NC_140935.1, from coordinate 78,311,407 downwards.
GTCGTTTTGATTGAAAATTGTTGTGCATATCCGCCTTGTTCTTCTAATTATCAACGTATCTTCAATTTCTCCATCTGAGCTCATTTGCTATTTATTATTAATTTTTGAACTGTTTATTGAAAAAATCAAAGAAAATAATAAAATGCACTAAAAAAGCCAGGTGAAAATTTGACAATTAAGAAAATCCATTGAGAAACAGTGGTTTACTACTTTTTGGTGGATTTCTCTATTTTGAAGCTGGATCAGCAGGGGCAAAAAGTTGAAGTGGTGATCACCAAAGACATAGTGGCCGAGGTACTTAAGCTGCCAAAACAAAAGGTATGACAATGATGGCCAGGGATAGGAAAACAGCAGGTACTTTTACCAAGGATATTGTTGCTGCCACCTTCTCTGATCTCATCCTAAGGCAAGTGGAGAATCCAGCTTTCCTATACCACCAACATTTCCACTTCCTTTCAAAGAGACCACCACGGTACACAACTCCAAATCATGCAGTTACGACTGCTTTCACTCAATTGTTGAAGTCGACAACAAGGCAAGCTGTAGATTATGCATAGTATGTGCTTACAACACTGAAGGGCACAAAGAAAGAGGGAAAGATAACATATTTGGGCACTCCAAAAGTGCTAACTAGAATAGCATACCATACTATTGGAATGGCAGACAGCTTGCTGCCATCCCCAGATCTAGACACGTGGATCATCTCATCTCAACCTTCTCCACAAACCACTAGATCAACAAAGAGAGTCTATAAATTAGATGAGGAATCTACAAAAATCTTGGATGAAGCCCACAACAGTGAAAGCTCTGACAATGAAGAAACAAGGGCAAGGAGGGGAGCAATGAAGAAGAAAGCAGTGGAAGCTCATTAAGAGGAACCGCATGAAGCCCACAATAGTGAAAGCTCTAACAATGAAGAAACAAGGGCAAGGAGGGAAGCAATGAAGAAGAAAGCAGTGGCAACTCATCAAGAGGAACCTCAGCAAAAGAAGGGTAATATTTGAAAGAGAGAAACAATCATACAAAAGAAGCCACCAAGCTACAAGGGAAAAACTTGAGAAATGGAGCTCGAAGGACGTCAAGAGTCCAAAGACCAAGAACCCTGCAAAGAAGGTTCGAGAGGATCCAAAGGATTTACTGGAGTGGATGTATGTTGAAGATGAAGCATTGAAGATTCAAGAAGCTCTAGAAGCTCAAAGGAAAGCAAGAGAAGAAGCGGTTGAGCAACAGAGGCAAGCAGAAGCTGCACAACAAAGTGATTCACATCATGAACAAGGAGAGATGTCTCCAAGACCCTCTTCACCAACTGCAACACAAGAAGATCAGCCCATTCCAAGTCCAAAAACTTCACCAACAACTACATCCAATGAAGGCAAGGAAGCGAAGGAAAAAAGATCCTAAGCAACAGGAAGAAGCAAGTTTGAAACAGCCCAAGGAAGCCAAAAAAACTAAAGCATGACCTTCTTCTACAACCACTCAAGCAGAACCAGCTACAAAGCCTTAAGGACAATTAGTTGAACCCCCTACAAGGCCACAAGCAGAATCCACTGCACCTACAAAAGAGCACAAACGGAAACTGCTAAAACTTCTAAGCAGCCCCATGTAGAACCTGAAGACTGGGAAACCACTGATGAAGTAATCATGTGCGTAAATGAGTATGCAAAGCAAATGCATTTGATGACAAAAAAGATGAGAAAAACAGCACTTAGTCGTAGTGCGAAGGCTAAAGAACTAGAATAGGTAGGTGATGCTCTACAAGGTGAGCTAGAAGAAATGAACATTATTGAAGGTCTTCAAAGAGAGATTACAGAATTAAAAAATGAAGCAAAACAACATCAGACTGTCAACAAAAGACAACAGAAAGAGATGAAAGATCTGGGGGAGCTCCTCACGAAGTTGTCTCATGCATGCAAAAGTAAGGACCAACCATTGACTGAAGTGACCAACGAACTTAAAATCACTACTTAGTTAGTCCAAAAGATCCAAGTGCAACTAGATGTAGCCAACACCTCCTCGTAGTAATCTGAGCAAAGAATCAAAATGACCAAGTGGCATTTTTAAGGCAGATAAGGGAAAACCCCACCGTAGCTTCACTCAAGGGAACAAATGAAGTCTACAAGACTTTGGGAAAGAGGAACAAGGACCTCAAACTTGAGTTGAAGCTTGAACAAGCACAAGGACAAAACTTTGCATTAATGCGAGTACAAAGAGAAGAACAACTTCTCAAGGAGATAGAAGATATGAAGAGAGCCAACCAGCTGCTAAGAGAAGGACATGCAAAAGCTCAGGAGGAGGCAAGAACCTCTGAAAAACCAAGCATAGACATACCATCAGTCTCCTTCGCAGATATGGAAACACAGCCATCAGAAGGGCTAGCAGGAGAGTTGGATTTTCAAGTGCCAATCACGGAAGAAGAACAAGTGCCAATGGTCCAACTCTCTAAACCTGAAGAAGATGCATTGAAGGAGCAAATAGTCCATGAAGTAGATACTGAATGGAAAGAGGAAATGGATTGGGAGTTGAGAGTTCTCCACTCAGTCAATGTAAACTCAGCTCATTCCCAACCAAATCAATGCTCAATGGCATCAGCAGTCGCTGCCCTATCCATTAATAAAGGTGGAGCTACTGTAAGTTAAAGAAAAACTTTACAAGGATATGCAAGTAGAAGGCTTAGATTCTCTCCACCCCATCATATGGAGAAAGAATTGGCTCAACAAGACTCTAGATACCTCATTCTATTTACAAGAGCACCTGCAGCAATACAGAAAGACCCCACATTCTGTCTTGTACCAAGGATAAGGATGTGGCTGGCGCACAATGCATTGAGGAAGAAGAGACCAACTTGGCTCAACTACCCAAGACTATCGGCTCAAGAGTAGGGACCACCAACGGAGGAATACATGGTGAGAACCCTCATGGGTGCCATGAACTTCTTCAGAAGTCTACCTGACCTTTCATGTGCTATGCTCTATAAAACTTGTCGAATGCTGCTTACATGCATTCAAGCTTTTCATGAGCCCGAGCAAGCAAGAGCTCCCTGGATGTCTTTCCTAGAAGGCAACAAAGGTCTATGCTATGATTTGAGTGGATAGCCCTCAGAAGAAGTCCTCTATAGCTTCTACGTCAGATGCATGTTCCTTCCATCAAGCAATATGTTGTCATTTGAAAAGGCATTTTATACTGGATTCTTCACATGGCAGACAAATATTTTTGGGCCAGTGATTAACAACCTTACATCAAGGTTTGTTGACTATTAACCTATCAAACTTAAAAACAAAGTCACCATGCAATTTTTGCAAGTCCCTGACAAAGACAAATCAAATTTGAGAAAACCACGCGCTTAAGACCGCCCCCAGCCGTCAACCCAAAGACTACTTCAGTCCATGAAGCTGTGTCAAGGGACAACATAGTTGAAGAGGGGGGGAATGTTAGCAGCAAGCTAACTCAGATAACATTTTTCACGAGCTTTTATTGTAAAAACACTTATTCTTTTGATAAATTGAGAATGTTGTAACTCTTATTTTCCAGATGAATAGTGTAATTGATTAGCCGGGGCTATAAGCTTCCAGATTTTATTAACTTATCTTTAGTTAGAGCTCCCAAATTATTAGTTTTTGACCAAAGAAACCTGGGTGAGTCCAACCACAATAGCACTTTCCATATGCACAAACAATCTTTTCCAAGCAATTAGACTGTATAGGGTCTCTACCCTTACACGTCTTCCATAAACCATCCAAATCACTTCATGATCCGATCCCAAAACCATAAACCATAATCCAATCACTTCACATGAGTGAGCACTCCACCCAACTCGGGTGAGGCACGACCAATCCTGCATAACCACTTTAGAACATAACATGGCTGCAAAAACTTCGGCAGCATAACCATATCCAGAAAAAAAAACCATGAGCCACACCAGCTTACACCATAGAATATCAACCATAATCCATAAGGGAATCTCAGCACTTATCCATACATCATAACCACATTGAACCAACTCCCACACTTGGAGTTTGAAATATCCCTTGAAATCAATTGGAGTCCATACACATGTGACCCTTAAGATGTGATTCTTTCATGCATAAAAAAAGTCTAATCAGCAACTAATCATGATATAAAAATCCAATTTTGACAACATCCAACCATGCAAAGTTGATGCATCACATATGCACTTCACCTCCCTAGCATATAGAGCTAGTTTTAACCTAGAAAGGTGGAAAGCAATCATAACCAGGCATATGAGATGTCCACATCAATCCATGAGTTCCCATACATCAGATGATAACATTCCATCACCATAAACATGATGCAAAACAGCTCCGACCTTTAGGTCAACCATAAACCACAACTTCACACATATGCAAAGAACAACTTTTTTCACCTTTTTCGGGAGCATGCATAACATACAAATGAAAATATTTGATCTCAAACCAATGCATTAAGTTCAGCTCTATAATATAGACTATCACTATATCATAGCACTTTACCCATACGGTACTCATGCAACAAACGGTAACCCCAAAAGAAATCCACTTTAATCATATCTGCCTATACAGTTCAGGATATCTAACTATATACCTTCAAATATATTTATGGCCATCTAAAAGCTGAAATCAATTCACCAAAACAAACTATAAATCATATATAATGGCTCGGTTAACTCATGACGTCATATGGTACGCCCCCTTAGTAGCACCCCTATACGTGTAGATAAAAACCGGTTATAGAACAATTAATAACTCGCATTCCCAAGGTGATAACAGAGACCTAAATTCATTTATCATCAAGTTTCATTAATCTTTTTAATTGGTTAAGTGGGTTTGCCCATCCATTGAATCTATATAGTGGTTCTCCAAGGAGCCTAGAGTCGAAAAAATTGGGTTAGTGCAGTGGGCAGCAAGCTGTTTTTTGACCATATCTCTTAGCTCGTGCATGATTTTCACATGATACCAAAGAGATAAAATGTTCTAAATGATGTGTTTTATCTCTGGTATAAAGGGTTCAGGCTGATTTATAATGGTTTATGATTTATAGCCAAAATAGTGCTCCTACCATCTTTATGACGTGAAACAAAAAGTGTTTTTTATGCACGCACGTGATCATATACGCATCATGTACATAAACCAACGTGTTAAACACGCTGAAATAATCATGGGGCAGCTTCATACATAGTCGATTAATCCATACATACACTCATATACGAAAAAACAATCACCGAGAGGGTGACTACTCAAAAAAACGACATAGAGAGAGATGATGATGGCTATGGAGTTTAGAGCTTCTCACCATGCTTTAGAATCGATTAAGAGCTGTCGAAAGGCTTCTTGAATTTTTGCAGGAGAGCGGTGATGAGAGCTACGTAGAGGTATCCACCACGAAAGCTTTCGAAGAGCACGTACACCGTGAAACGAGAGAGAAGATAGTAAGCAAGTAGAGAGAGTATCCTTCTTCTGAGAGAGAGAGAGAGAGAGAGAGAGAGAGAGAGAAGAGCTTATGGAGATGGTGATGAAGAGCTTACACCACTCTGTATAATAGATACGTATAGCCTTGCAATAGTAGATGCAACAGACGGCATTGAAAACTGAGTACTAATTGGTAATTTATAGGCAACTGTAGTAGGTCAAAGTGATGCCCAAGCCAGAAGGTAGAGCTAGTTTTTGAGCCAGGAATAGCTGCAAGCTTTTGGGAATTTTTCTCAAATCATGCCTTTGCTTTTGATGGTCAACTCTCCCACTTACCATTCAATTTTTACAGTCAAATTGGCCAATCGAACAGTATCTGGTCAACTAATGGAAACCGTAGCTAGACTATGCCGCACCGTAATGTCCCGACATAATTATGACTTTCCCGTACTACCCCGGCGTATCTACGATACCGCTTTTCATAAACAAAATTTTCATAAAAATCTTGTTTGGTCGCGTTTTTGCTCCAAGTGATCATTTTTAAATCCGACAGAGACTAAAATTATTATTTTTATATTTAGGTCATCATAAAAAACACATTACTTCTCAAAAACGTCGAAAATAAAAAAAATAAATTTAAAATTGAACCACGGGCTCCCCTTCTCCACTGAAATAAGAAAGCGGACTCGCTTTCGACTAAGCAGCACTAAAAATCATGAAATTTTAAAAATAGTGTGAAAAGCACTCAAAAAGCAATTTTTTTACAAAATTGGACCATAGCTTCTGGAACATGTAGATCAAGGATCCAACCTTGCTTTTTGCAAAAAAGCACCTAAAAGCATGAAAAAGCTAAAATAGTGGATTTTCCCAAAACTGAACCAAACGTCCGTCTAACCTTTGCTTTTTACTTTAGAACCATTCGATACTGTCAACGAGCATCTTAAATTTAAAAAAATGACAAAATAGATATTGAAAGCTATTTTTCTTATTTTTAAAAGAGACCCAAAAATTGGGGATCTTACATCCTCCCACACTTTAAAAATTCGAGGTGTCCGCGCACCTTGACATGAAATTTGGATAATTTAATCTCATTACATCATCACGTTTCCAAGTGGCATCTTCCTGCGGATATGTTGACATTTAACAAGGTGTTCAATAATGGTCAGATTACGCAGAGGCTTGGTTCTACTCTGAAGTATTACTTCGGGATATACTTCAAAAGTTCCATCAGTAGATGTAGAGAATAGAGAATCATCAAGAATATGTTGCGAATCACGTACATACTTCTTGAGTAAGCTGACGTGAAAAACATCATGTACCTTTATGTGTGGTGGTAACAAGAGTCTGTAAGTTTGATCATTAATGCGCTCTGTGATTAAAAAAGGTCCACAATACTTGGCACTCAGCTTCTTACACTTACCCATTGATAAAGAAGTACGTTTGGGTTTTACTCTTAAAAATACCATATCGCCTTCTCCAAAAAGTCTGGCAGATTGTTTTGGATCAACATAACTCTTCTGTCTATCATGAGCAGTCTTAATATCCTTCTGTATAACATCGATTTGTTGTTCCAACATTTTTTTGGATGCTTGAACTCGTATGAGGGGGTCTGTCCATTTGAGTGGAGTAAGACACTCTTGTCTATACAATGCTTGCAAAGGAGACATTCCAATTGAGCATTGGAATGAGAAATTATACGCAAATTCAACCAAATGTAAATATCTAGTCCATTTACCCTGCTCGTGCATACAATAAGCTCTTAACATGTCTTCAATGATTTGACTTGTTCTTTTTGTCTGCCCATCAGTCTGAGGATGATAAGTAGTACTAAAGGCCAAATGGGTTCCTGAAGCTGAGAATAAGGCTTTCCTAAAATTAGAGGTGAACTTTGCATGACGATCAAAAATTATCCGGCAAGATAAACCATGATACATGAAAACACCTTTCATGAATACTTGAGCTATATCCTTAGTCGTAAATGTTGTCTTGACTAGAAATAAATGGGTCATTTTTGTAAGCATATCGACAACCACAAAAGTAGAGTCATATCCCAAAGATGTAAGAAGTCTTGTAATAAAATCCATAGATATGCATTCCCATTTCATTTGTGGAGCATCAATAGGTTGAATCTTACCAGGGTATCGAATTCTTTCAACTTTAATGACATGTTAAGCATCTTGTAACATAGTTCAACACATCACGCTTTAGTCCTGGCCAAAAGAAACTCTTTCTTACAGTAGAGTAAGTCTTAATGAATCTTGGATGGCTTGCTATAGGTATATCATGAGCTTCCTGTAATATTTGAAGTTTGATTCCACCTTGATTTGGAATACAAAGACGGTTACAAAGTAAAGGTCACCTCCTTCAACTTGAAAGCCTTTGATTTGCCTTTCCTGCTTCTCTGTATGATTATTTAAGTTCAACAAGTACTGGATTTTTATGTAATACCGGTCCTCCATCATTCCTTCTCGAATAAGGTCAATTTGTGGAGTCTTAAAGGCCTTGGGCACTCGAAGATTGCATATTATACCCTATGTATATAAAGCAGTGTGTAACTGGAATTAGGGTTCTCAGTCTCATTGGTTGAGATCACTATAGGTGAGAGATCATGAGGTATGTGGCTATGGATTCCTTGAGCTTCTCCTTGCTCATGTGACTTGAGTAAAACTAACCAATGCTTAATTCTCTTTCACCATGCCTCTCTCATTCTCTCTATGATTGTCTAACTAATTAGCTATATCATAACTAATTAGTGGTTAATCTTTCTCTAATCTTGTGTGATTTTCCTCTATTCTTTGTGTATACATGTAGGTTTGATTGGAGTGCAAATGCTCAATAAATTTCTGTGTGAACTTGTGATTAGTGTGCTGCATGATGGGATTAGTGATATGCATAATTGCAATTGTTAGTGTGAGTGAGTGGGTTGATTTGAGGTGAAGAGACAGTGGACGTTGAGATTGCCAATGTTTGTGTCTTAGCTCCTCCATAGGCCTAGAAGCCCACCTCGTAGAGTCACCGTTCATGTTTCCATGATTAGCTTATTAATCTAGTGAGTGTTTCCATGCCATAGCCGGGTAGCTTGTCGCTCCAGATTGAAAATTATTGCTAGCTATGCTACGATGGTACCCCCCAAGATTTGGTGTTAGTGCCAAGGATCGATGGTCTACGCTAGTGTAATTATTGCATAATCAGATAAGTTTCCTCACTAATTTCACTTATGTGTTTGTTGTTTTGTGGATTTTGGATGTGTGTGCATATGAAAATGTGTTCAATTTTCCCTAATTTCATAATTTCACTAAATTTTGTTAGCTTACACACTAGTTTCTCTAACATTTTGTGCTTATGCTTTGATATTTGCCTAATTAGAGGCTTGGATTGCATTCTAATAATGCCGTTGTGTGCTAATCACTTGAGAATTTGTTGATTTTGGAATGCAAGACTAGGGTTTTGAGCATCAACAAAATCGGCCTACACATCGACCAATCAGCAATTGGATGGTGCCATTGGACTCAATACCTAAGCAGTATGCATTGTTGTTATCAATTTGGTGATTTTGAGCTTTTAATTTTGTGTGTTTGCATGCCATTGTAATGCCAATTTTTCTTGGAATCAAATGTGCATAAATTGATGGTTTCATGTGCTAATGCACATCGTTAATTTTCTAATTGTATGGATGGTTAGTGCAAGTGTGTGCACTAGAATTAAATGTGTATGCACTCTAATTGAGTGCATGTATGCCTAGTTTTAGGTGTGTGCACACTAATTTGTCCTTTTGTGTGCCCCTAAAAATCAATGTGTGCATAGTGATTCCGCAAATGTGATGATTAATTTGTGTTATGGTCATGCTCAATTAGAATTTTTCACGTTCAATTTGACATGATTAACACTTGTGCGTGCAAACCTAAAAGTTGTTGCATTCTAGAGCTCAAAACAAAGTTTTACACACTCCAAATGTGTCAATTTTGGACCTAAATTTTGCCGATTTCATTGCCCAACTTTGATTTTCATTGGAAAAATTAATTGCCGAGAATTGACGTGTTAATTGTGCTTTAGAAATTTTTCAAAACAATTAGAAAAAAAGAGAAAATTTCTAAAACTCAACAAATCCATTAGAAATGTAAAAAAATCAAAAATAAATAAATAACAATAAAAAATCATATAAAAGAGAGAAATTTCCCAAAAAATAACAACAAAAACACAAAAGGAAAGTAAAAAACAAGTAGGAAAAAATCCACCCAAAAAAATCGCAATTTTTTTTAAAAAAAAGAAAATTCATTATAAAATTCACAAAAAAAAGCACAAAAATCTTAGAAAACACCAAAAGTATTCAAAGGCCATTAAAAATCACAAAAAATCTTTAAAATTGACAAATTTTTTAAAAAGAAAAGATTTAAAAAAATCATAATACGAGGAGGAGCCATGTTGCAAGGGGTTAAATTCAAAAGTTTATTGTATCAATTCAAACCGGATCGGCCAAAAAAAGAGTAGTCACAAGCACGTCAAAACCAAAATGATTGAGAAAAGTTGCTCAAAAAGCCCGATTCAAAACTGAATTTCAGTAAAATTTGGCCATTTGGGTAGTGTTCGCAAGTCAAAGTTAAGAGTTGAGGTCAAGATTTTGGCCTTTTTTCGAGAAAATTCAGCCTAGAAAGTTAGAAAAAATCTCCCAAGTGGATCTTAACACCTTTGGTGGAAATCATCAGTGTTCTAGCCCAGTTTTGGAAAATGTGTCGCAATGAGTCAAAGCACACATGCAAGCTAGAAATGATAGTGATGACCACAAATTAGCAAGTGCAATTATTGCATAGCAAGATGGGCCTAAATTAGCCGATCAGGGACACAATTCACGTTTGAGTGCAAATTAGAGTCCTATCGTCATTGCTTCAAAGGTTCCAGTCAACTTTGATGCATTCAAGCAAGAGTTACCCAACTGTTTTGAGTCTAGAGAGCAATCAACTGTCGAAATTTCTTTGGCATAAGCAGTCTTGTCAACTTGTTCATGATGAATTTGATGGTGCAACAACAAAATCTATTAGGAGATAGATTCAAAGATCGAGCCTGAATGGACTCAAGTCAAGCCAAGAGTTCAAGTGAACCAAAGCAAGCTACTAGTAGCATATGCACAAGTGAAACATAGCAGATTTTATAGCTCTATGGCACAATGGAGATAAGGGTTTGTATGTTGAATTAGAAATGATAGAAGCAATTCTAAGCAAAGAACCAGGTCAAAGGTAATATAAAGGTCAAGATGAAGCCATCTACAACTTGATGCTAAGTGTTTTGAAAGAAAATGCTGACAACTTGGCGAACACAGAAGCAGAAAATTCTTGGGAAGAGTTTGAGATGGAGGAACCAATTGAAATATGTACCACTTGTAATGCTATAATGCTTAGATTGTGGAAGAAATGGTGGACATTTTCCAAAGGATTGTCTAGAAATTCGATCAACAAGGACATAGGAACTGGAAAGCGAAGTACGAAGAAAACCGGGAAAAAAGAAATTGATGTAAGCGCATCTAACTCATCATTTTTTATGCAATCAAATGCTTCCACATTACCACTAAAAGCACCAGTAAAAGCATTGCAAGTTCAAAATTTGCATGAAGATGCACAAGCAGCTAAAAAGATTAAATTGGAATCGTTCAACAACAAATTCTATTGTGAATTTAGTTAGAGTCTCCAATTATCAATAAAGGTAAAAAAGAGTGAGGTTTGCAAATGATTCTAAATCCATTGACACTAGTGTGCATTCATTTATGAGAGTCTAAGGGACACATCAAAGTGAATGATGTTAGCATTCACTTGTATGGCACACATAATTCCTATGCACATTATGTACAAAATGAGTCGGCCAGTTTTGAAAGGCTCGCCTACCAGCTCATAGAATTATGCTCAATGATAGATCAAGAAGGATGGTTTATCTAAGAGGAAAGAATCTATTATATCCTATCATTTCTAAAGTTGACATTACCAGAGTGAATCTAAAAATGTGTCCGCAGCCAAACTCTCACCATAGGAAGTCAAGCTTCAACGTTGTGACCAAACAAGCATATAGTTTGACAAAAATAGACGTAGATATAGATGAGAGTCTAAGATCTATGATGCCTTGGATCCTAAAACCACAAAACAAGAGACCCACGAGATAGACAATACCAAGGTGAAGATAGTGCGGAAAACATTTTTCATGTTTCATGAAGGTACATAAGAAACTATGCAAAAAGTTTTCAAATGAAAAGCATCAACAATAAAACACATAATAGATGAGATTCTAAGATCTATGATGCCTTGGGTCCTAGAACCACAAAAGTTTATGCCATAAGAGACCCACATGATAGACAATACCAAGATGAAGATAGAGCAATTCGTAGCTTGACTTGGGGAAATATTTGTCATGTTTTACGAAGGTACATAGGAAACTATGCAAAAGATTTGCAGATGACAGACATCAATAGTGCAACACATAATATGCCTTCACAGTCTCAAAAGTTGAGATCAAACCAAAGCAAAACAGTCTTGAGCCCAACTCATGGAGAAATCTTTACTAATCACCCTAAGAAGGGGGGATCTACAAGTCCATCAAGCTCAACTCTTGTACTACGAAATGTGACACTAGTTAGAAGCCCTAGAACTTCTAACTAGAATCCATTAAAGGATCATATGGTTGTTGGAAGTTCCCAGTTGACCCACATTCCATCAAAATCAGCTTACAAATGCTTCTATGAAGATTGTCAAGGACAAATATTTTAGTTGACTTCCACAAGTCAAAGTCAAAAACTAACAAATCCAATAGTGTTCAAGCAATTTCATATGACCAAGCTCACATATGCATATAGAGATGCAAACTATAATGATTATAAACAAGTCTAGGACCTTATACAAACCCATACAAATGGCCAGATTGAAGTCAAAGATTATCTCAAGTTGATGCAAAGCCTCAAGCTGCCCAAATAGGTGACAAATAACTCAAGTTCAATGGAAGCTAAAGCTGAAAAGGCTACACAAAGGTCAACACCAAAATTTCCTCCAAAGAAATGGATTCTACAAGAAAGTATAATGGATCTTTTAAGATCAAAGGGGAGTTTAAAGAACTTGACAACAATTGAGGATCGGATTTATGTGGAGCCGGTCCCCCTCCAATAGGCCTTTGTATTATAGATTCTCCCAACAAGAGATACTTGTTACAATACAATCTTTGTGTTCCTTGTGACCTAGGTGATGCAATGAAGATGGAAAGCTTCATGCATCACAAGAATAACATAGACTCTGTAAAAATCATTAACTATCCCAAGGCCTCAAACACCTTCAAAGGTGGACAGAGCTAGTGGGGAATGAGGGTAGGGAAGAGGAAGAAGAAACATTCATAGGAGAAAGAATTAGTTCCTCACTTATCATTACTCTTCTTGCTAGCATACATAATAGCATAGTAATGAAGATGGAGAAGATGGAAAGCTTAAGCATTGAAGCATGACTCTTGGTTGGATTTCCATTCCATAGCCAAGAGTGTCGGTGTAGAATCTCAACTTCTCTACTAGCTTGGAGAAGGAGATGGAGCTCTTGCACTTTGCACTTCACACAATGAGAATGTGTGTGTGCTGTGGGACGCATGTCTAACCTCACATCCTATCTTATTGCAGTATTAGCGAAAACCACGATTAATTTGTCAAACCATGGGACGAAGCAGACTAGACTAGTGCATAGAGACTACATGAGGTTGTCAATCTCTCGGAAAACAGCTAACAACTCGCATCTAACTCAAGCTACACTCAAGTGACTGAAATGACCAAAAGCCAATCGCTCATCGGCAAGGAAATCACATCCGTTACAGCATCAGATGACATCCAAACATAACGAAACTTCTAGGACAAGTTTATAACACCTACACATGCTTATGGTCTCAAACCCCACTTTAGGTCAAGTTCCAAAATCGCGATTATTAACAGTAGTGGATTTTTGACCTAGTCATTTTCGACCCAAAATGCATCTAAATGCTTAGCAATGATGCCCCAATACCCCGCCTATGCTTAGTTTTCGATTTAAAAGTGTAAATTCCTAGTTATGATGAAATTAGGCCGCGGGTCGGCGAAATCAAAAGCTACGAAATATTGTGAATGGCTTACGTCAATTCATAGAGCTCTTACCTGCTGTTGCAATGCAACAAACGCAATCGCAATGTGACAATCGGAGAGGGAGTAGGAAGCGCGAGAAGGAGAGAAGTGAGCACCGTTAGCTCACGCTGTATATTTCTTATCCAAAAACTTATAAAAAACTTACAATAATTGGCTTTTATACCTTAGCCAAGGTTTTTGGATGGTCAAAACTAATAATCTGGAGTTCTACCAAAGCTAGGTGATAACTGGCTGATACAATCTGGAAGCTTGTAGCGCCAGCTCATTAATTATAGAGTTTATCCGATAAAATAAGAGTTACAATATTCTTGATTTATCAAATAATAAATGTTTTACAAAGAGAATTCCGAAAAATGGTGTCCGTGTTGGCTAACATTCCCCCCGTCCTTGCGTGTGTCGCCCCTTGACATAGCTTTATGGGCTGAAATAGTCTTCGGGTTGACGGCTGGCAAGGCGTTCTTTAAGCGCGTCCAGTACCTTTTGCTATCTGATTCTTCGTTCTTTGTCGGGCACTTGCAGAAATTGCATTGTTACTTTATTCTTCAACTCCACCGCTGAGTAGCCTACAAACCTGGATGTTAGGTTGCTGATCACCGGCGCAAATATCTTCGTTTTCCAGGTGAAGAATCCAATGTAGAAAGCTTCTTCAAAGGCCAGCATATTATTCGATGGCAAGAAAATGCATTTGGCATAGAATTCGTAAAGGACTTCTTCTGAAGGCTACCCACTCAGATTGTAGCATAAGCCTTTGTTTCCTTCCAAGAATGATAGCCATGGGGCTCATGTTTGCTCCAGCTCATTAAAAACTTGTATACATGTTAGCAACATTCTGCAAATTTTATATAACATGGCACACGAGAGATCTGGTAGACTCTTGAAGAAAGACATGGCGCCCGTTAGGGTTTTCACCATGTATTCATATGCCGCTTGGCCTCTCTCTGGAGCTGGCAACCTGGGGAAGTTAAGCCAAGTTGGCCTCTTCTTTTGCAGTGCTTCATGCGCTTGCCATGTCCTTACTCTGTGTACAGGACAGAAGGTTGGATCTCTTTGAAGGGTTGTAGGTGCTCTTGTGAACAGAATCAGGTATCTTGGATTCTTGTTCAACCAGCTTAACCTCCACTTTGGGTGGTCTTTATCTGCGCCATCTTCTTGTATATCATTGTATAGCCTTTCTTTCACTTGTAATAGTTCCACTTTGATGAGAGGGTATGGCAGGGATTGTTGGTGCCATTCATTGTTGATCTGATTGGGAGTGAGTTGAGTGATGTTGACAGTGTAAAACTCTCAACTCCCAATCCATAGCGGCTTCCACTGCTCATCCACCTCTAGGGTGATCTTCTTCTTCAGTGCGTTTTCTTCAGCTTTTGACAGCTGGACCATTGGCAATGTCTTCATTACCACTCGGCTTTGCTGTTGACTAAAAAGGCATGATATTAATCTAAAAATCTTCATTACCACTTGGCTTTGCTGTTGACTGTGTCTCAAACTTAGCAAACGAGACCGAGGGTATGTCTATCTGTGGCGGCTCTGAAGTACCTGCCTCTTTTTGCGTGTCTGGTTTTCCATCTCTGAGGAGTTGATTAATCCGCTTGAGTTCTCCTATCTCCTTTAGGAGCTCCTCTCTTTGAACCCACATCAGTGCCAAGTCCCTGCGTTGTGATTGTTCTAACTTTAATTCCAATCTAGGTCTTTGTTTTTCTTTTCAAGCGCCTTATACACTTCGTCAATTCCTTTGATCGAGGCCACAGCTAGATTTTTTCTGATTTGCCGTAAGAAAATGGCCTGATCATTGATCCTTTGTTCAGAATACTGCAGAGAAGCATTGGCAACATCTAATTTCCCTCTTTCATCGAAGAACACAAAACAAAATTTGAGGTTAAAGTGGTACCTTTTGTTGAAAGGTCAACCTTTCAACAACGCTTTCACAAAGATTCCATAAAGATCCCTCAAAGATTCTCTAAAGATTCCAAATAAAGATACTGATGAAGTGATGAAGACGAAGATGGATGCTGTAATGTGAAGATACAAGCTCATGGACATCATCAAATATCCCGTTATTATCATTTTGAGCCATTACGGCCACTTTTGTAATGTTTACGGGAACTTCATATTTTAAGTCAGCAATTGTATTGAGGCCACAGATGCTTGTTGGATGAGCAAAGCCAGCTCACGGTGTTGTAATTAAGCTCTATAGAAGCCTAAGGACAAATAAGGTCATTTTGATCGGACATTAGGTTTTCTAAGGCTTAGTATATAAGCCAAAACCTAAAGCTTTGTAAGGAGACTTCTAATAAATCTGATCTTCTGTGTCGTTGGGAGACTGCGAGAGAGTGAGAGAGTGTGTGTGTGTGTGCTACAGGAGCTACGGTGGTCAGAATCGCGAACGGAGAGCAGCAGTGTGTTGCCCACGAGGAGAGCAGCAGTGTGTTGCCCATGAGGAGAGCTACACATTGATGCTTACATCACGCGCGTTTGTCTGTGTTTTGGCAGATTCACCCGCGAGCTACTTTTGGAGTTTCGGTGAGTAACTGTTGTCCGTTTTTGCATTTCAGCATATCCACGTGATCAGAGCGAGTAGAGCTACACATTAGGCACTTTAGTTTTTGAAAACGTCGACCTGCAAAAACCGGCCAGACATCCTACACGTTTCTGCACGGAGAGTATTGAGTAGGTTTTTTTGGTCACGGACCTTAGGGAGAGTGGCCTATTGGTGTTGATAGGATATCCCTCAAGTTTCATAACATTTCGAGAACGTCTAATGGGCTTTTGGCTTGCCGTAGCATCATAGGAGACTCTCACATTCACAGAACCGATGGCATGTAGAGTTGATATCTCTGTAGGAAGTAGTCATTAGTCGGTCGAGTAGAGGTTGACACCCTTTGCTTGCTTCCACGCGCCTGCGGGTCGAGCTTCGTCCTTAGTTGACATTATATGTTAGGTGAGTTCTCGCTATGCTGACGTCCGTCACGGCGTATCCATCCAACATTGGCGCCGCTGCCGGGGACGAGGGCCCTAAGTAGGTGACCGAGACTAGTCCTTCAGGATAGAGGTCCCTCTGGCTTGCCAGAGTATATTCGTTCTTTTAGATAGCATCAGAGAGTGGTGGACTCTTTTGGTCTTAGAGGGAGTCTAGGGAGCGTGTGTCTGGCTTAGATCCTTCGTCTTAGGTAGTAGTTGGTTGTGGTGTAGAGAGTAGGAGTTGGAGTGGTAGATGTGGTGGTAGGTTGACTTGAGAGTCTGTGTGAGGCTAGGAAGCAACCAAGGCATCAAAATCACCATCTCACATTGATGAGTAGGAGTAGGGTAAGTAGGATATCTTGATTGTTAACCTAGAGTACTTTATGCATGTCTTATTTGCTGTTAGGCTCATCAGAAAAGTGGAAAACGCTAAGTAGGAAAGACGGTAAGTTGTGTTTGGAAGCTGATTTCAAGTCCAAAATTTTCTGTGATTATTGTTGAGAGCTCTACAGAGCATAGGGAGTACTACTGCCAGAAAAAATTTGCATTTTAAGACAGTAGACATCCTACGCGTAGGATGTCTCCAGGGCACTTTTGGCAGGGAATTTGGGAAAACTGAGGTTACCAGTGTGTTCAGAAAAGGGGGGTTTACCCTCAGTATACATTGAAACTAAAGTTTTGACCAACTCTTGACACCCAAAAGACCAAAGACGGAGTGTCAAAAACGCGAAAACAAGAAACTTAAGATTCTTAGCACAATTTTGCATAAAAACTGGTAGGAATGCTTGAAAAGTAGTGCTCAAGACTTGGGGATGCCTGTGGATGAATTCTGCCACAAATTTTATTGTGCATGTTGTGTTGGACACACACACCAAAGCTCATGTCATTTGGACATATAGACTGAGAGTTAAGGGGATGTTACTCTTTCAGAGAAATATTTTCCCAACAGTGGTGATTCTGAGCAATTTTGACATCCAAAATTTGTTGTGATCACATATTCTTGTTATATGCATCAAGAAGCACCTTGGGTAGAAACAGAAGTCCATTCTGAGAAAAAAAGACATCTTACGCGTAGGATGTCTACAGGGTGATCTGGTGGAAATTTTGAAATTCTGAGTTGACCAGTGTGTTCAGAAGGTAGGTTTTACCCTATTTTCACCTGGAAAGTGGAAATTTGACCAAATTTTGACAAATAAGGCTAGATAGACTGAAATTGCCAGACATCCTACCCAAATTGTGCCAAGGCATTATTCCAAGACCAAAACCATAGGATGGCTGCAGGAGCATCATCTGCATGATATATTGAGTGACTGAGAGTTTTCAGCTCATTTGGGTGAGAAAATTGAGTTTTAAGCTGACTTTAGCACTTTTGACTGAAAAAGACTAGAACAGCTAAAATTGGGATCTTTTGAAATCCAAACCAAAATCTGAGCATACCACTGGGTTGCTGACATCAAGGGAAGCTTTGGGTCAAGTCTGGGGTCAAACAGGCCAAAAAGACATCCTACGCGTAGGATGTCATATGTGTGATTTTGCACTCCAAACTTAATTTTGAGCATACCACAGTGATCAGCACCTTAAGGAGAATCTGTGGTTCAACTTTGGGGCAATTCTGAGCAGTTAGACATCCTACGCGTAGGATGTCTAAGGCATGATTTAGAGGCTAAATTCAAACTGTGGACATAGTAAGGTGTCAAATAGCCTAAGGCAAGCCTCCTAGTCAAATTTGGTCCAATTTGGAGCTGATTTGACTTGGAAATTCATCAGAACAGACATCAGGCTTTTGGAGCAGATTCTGGATCATTTGACCAGCCATAGGTGTCAGAATCAAAAAGTAAAAATAGTTGTGAGTTAAGCACATCAAGGGGAAGCTACAGTGCAAGTTTGGACAAAATCTAAGCAGTTAGACATCCTACGCGTAGGATGTCTTCAACTTGATTTAGCACTCCAAACCAACCTATGAGCACACCACTGTGATCAGCACATCAAGGAGAATCTGGGGTGAAAATTTCAAGTCATTCTGAGTAAAAAGACATACTACGCGTAGGATGTCTCAAGGCCATTTTTAGGTCCAAATGAAATTCTGAGCATACCATTGTGTTGCTGGACTTAAGGGGAGTCTTTGGACCAAATTTTGTTAAATTCTGAGCATATAGACATACTACGCGTAGGATGTCTCTAGGCCAGTTTAAGGGTCCAGCTGAAATTTTGACCATACAGAAGTGTTCACAGTGTCACAGAGATCCCAAATCTTCTTTTAAAATTGAATTTGGACTCATTTTGACCATTCTAAACTGCAATTCCCTGTTTTGGCCATAACTTTCACAAACGGTATCGGATCGGAAAAGTTTTTATATCAAAACGTAGACTGAGAGCGACTCTACAGATCGTAGAGCAAAACTTGAACTAAATATATGCCCACGCAACCATTTAGTTCAACTTTGAAAAAAAACATCATTTAAGGCCTCAAAGTGCATCCGGAAGTCAGGAGTGTCTAAAACAGACAGTTCGAAAGAATTGTGAGAAAACGGTCACGATTTTTGAAGACTGCTAAGTTAGTAGATTGAAATTATCTTTTGGGAAAACCATTGGTCACCCGCTGGAAGGTGCTCAAGGAACAAGTGTGGCCGTCAAAGGTACATCAAGGATTTTTGCATTCATTGTGAAAAAGTTAGCCAGCTAAATAGAATTTTGCAGATTGTGTGCTAAAGTGAACACAGGTTAGCTCGGCTCAAGAATCGCTACAAAGGGAGCAGCCGTTGCAGTATAGTGGTAAGTTGCATAACTTATCACAGTGCTTCCACTAGATCGAGGTCTGCTAAAAAGATCTAGGAAAAGCAAGCAGCCAGACAAGACAGTATCAATCTTGCAAGCAAGGGAGCTAAGAAGTTCAAGCAAAGCCCAATTCAGAAAACTCAGAGATTAAGGCATCCACAAAAGCTGAAGGACCTCAAGCGAAAAAGACCGACACAAGGGGCCTAATAATTTTTATTATCATTGAGGTAAGCAATTAGAGCTATCATTGAATAGGTACAACAAGGGAGTCAAGACGAAAGCAATGGCGTCTCAAAGGAATCAGACCAGTCAGGAAGAAGCTTCAAGTACATCCACAGATATTACAAGAGAGCAAATTCGGATCTATCTGATTGGATACTACAAAGGACTGCCATGCTATGAGGATGTCAATCGAAATTTGTACATCAAGACAAAGAAAGATACAGAGGAAACTCGGACATCTCAATATGTGGAAGTTGAAACAGCGAAGAATGTACTACACCCACATCCAAATTTCATGGAAGACTGTCTGGGATCAATTTACATGAGGCACGGAAAATACATCGACAATGAGATAGAAATGTTGTACAAGGATCAACTTACAGAACTCTACGCATATTCTCCAAGTATTTTTCTATACAAAGCACAAGATGGAAAACAGAAATTTGGTACCCTCTATGGAGATGCAGACGGTCGATACTACATGGTTGTCACAAGTCATGAAGTTCCTGTAGAAAACAATCATTACTTATAGCAGAAGCGTTTGGCTCAAGAGGAGAAGACTACATGTCTAAAGGTGGTAATGTATACCATCTCGTCATGGGTTTACCTCTAACTACACACCTAGAAGAGTTAACAACTACAGCTATCACTGCACAAATGAGTGGCACAACACAAGGCACAACATGGAAAGACACAACACAAGTCTCGTGCACTGCACCAGCACAAGAGGTACCAGCTATGAAGATAGCCCAACTTCAAAAAGAACTAGCTTGGTCTCAAGAGCTACTTAACAAAGCACAAGAAGTCATATCATCAGGCATTAAACAGATGCCAACATTAGATATGGAACACTCTCGGATGGGGGGAGTTCAAACTCAACAAAGAGACCCTATATCTTCAAGAGTCGGATTAAGAAGTCCAGCTTTACAAGAAGCAGTGTCCTTTTCAGGAGTCCAAGTGGAATTTCAAGAAGCATTGGAAGATGCCGAGCCGAAGGAGAGACCACTGGAAATTCACAATGCCCAATATAAAAGGTCAGGTCAAGATGTCATTGTGGTCGACAAATACGATAGGCACTATGAAATAGCCGATGTGAAAAATATGGATGGGTTTAGCAATTGTGGGCAACCTGTAAGTCACATACTTGGACCCTGTCCAAAAGCACCATCAAGGGAAACGGAAAACAAAGATTCGGTTCAATCTTCACCCTCGGTGCAGAACTCGCCAAAATCAACTCGGAAACATAGCCCTAAGGCAATGCAGAAGCCCCACATCAAAGACCATATACCGATGGAAGAGTTAGCATCACAACTGCTAGAAAGCATGGATAGTGATTTGATATTGTATGCAAGCAATAATGGAAGTTATTTTCAGCTTCTCAAGGACAAGACAATGAAGGATAAAGAGACAAAGCCAGTGGATACACCTAAATCATTCATAATCTACAGATTCATGCATGCAAAGAAGAGGTCATATTTGTATCTAGATACCACAGGAAACCATTATGAGCAGTATTATGGAAAGCTGCCTCGTCCAAAGGGTGCACATGTTGAGATAACAACATATTGCGACCAATGTGCCATTGGTCATTTAGTGAAGGACTTCCCAGTAAAGCTCTACATGGAAAAGAAGAAGCAACAAGCCAAAAGCAAAGTTCAGACAGTGACAACAAGGGAACGGAAGAAATAATCCCCAACAAGATCTCCTGAAAAGAAGCAGATCTTGTCGCAGAGCACAAAAGATAGGCTCAAGACACAGTTGCTTGAAGTCAAGGGTGTCAACGACATTATCATAGAGAATCAGGCTTTCAAAAAAGATCAATTGAATCAGCTGATTCAAGATCGTTTAAGGAACCTCGGTGAGGACAAGTCAAAGCATCCACAAGGTGATGAAGATGAAGCTCGTAGTTCAAGGTTCGAGAGCAAAAGAATCCAAGATTCTGATGATAGTGAGCCAACACAAGAAGAGGTGGCAGAGGTAACAAAAATTCTTAGTGCCATGTCACAAGTGGAAGACATGCAAATAGAGTCAATGGATGAAGCTGAAAGTCTACCAAATAAATTTTCTATTGTGGACTCTTCATTGGTGATTGAACAAATCAAAGAGTATGAGAAGCTAAAAGAAGATGTAACTGAAGACATAAAATGTGTAGAAGAACAGGAAATGACTGAGTCCAATATTGACTACCAAAGACAAGCAATACAGGATACGAATGAATATTTTCAAGAAGAGACTCTACAAAAACCCATGGAACAATGGAAACCAAAGGCCACGGCGACCATTGCATCAGAAGAAGAGAGTAAACCTCAACATCTTGCTACACAAGCTTCAAAACATTTCCAAGAAGAAAAGTCACCATTGCATGACCTTCAAGTGCTAGAAGAAGTAAATAGTGACACAGAGCTTCTAAAATCAAGAATCAAGGTGTCACAGTCAGAAACTAGCAATGAACACCAACAAGCAGCTACAGCAGAAGATAGTAAGCACTTGGGACATGCTACAACCAGTCAAATGACAAAGAAGTTCAACATACAAGAGGATGACAAAGCCTTCAAGGCACAAAAGTCTAAGAAAAGTACCGAAAGCAACGAGGACATCAGTTACTTGGCAGCCAACAAGAAGATTAAATTCTCGTTGAATGTGCATGAGAAACTGAAATTCAATTTTACAGCAGAGATAGATTGCACTGCCACGACTAATGTCATGTCTTATGGGCTGTGGTTACTTCTAGATAAGCCAGAACTGTATGAAATTCAGGTACATGTTCATATATCACATGGAATAGCCGTCACAAGTTTAGGGATTGCGAAAGCTACCCTTAAACTACGATCAAAGGTAATCAAAGACAAATTCCTAGTGGTGGATTCCTCCAAAATGAATACACATTTGATTTTGTCCAAGCACTGGGCAAAAACATTGGCAGAAGAACCTGGATTTTCAACAATGGTCATCACGACTATCTCTCAAGAAATCCAGCCTACTACTGCTCCAAGATTATCGGCTTCCGACAAAGGCAAAGCCAAAATGAGCCCACAAATGTCATACGAACAGAAGCAGCCCCTTAAATGAGATTCTTCAATCCAGCCCCAAAAAGTTCAAGACAGAGCTTCGACATCAACTGACCACATGCTTCCACATGAAAGACAGACTCCAAAGAAAATCTTTCAACCAAAATACCCTACACTGCGAGATCATCGTCGACAAAAATCTTCAAAGGTCTACATCAAAGCTGAAAAATTCAAGGTCAAGGACCCAATATGGGTAAATGAGCCTAGCCGATTGACGAAAGGTAAACACATGGGATGGATAGCCTCCCACTACAGCTTAGCAGGGCTATTATGAGGGTCAAAAGAAACTTTGGTTACCAAAACCACAAACCTCGGCTTATGTGGTGGATAAAGGTTTCAAAAAGCGTCCCCAAAAGCAACAAAGATCATATTTATATCGCCAAAGGAGACCAACCAACAAGGCTCGCCAAAGGGATGCAGGAAATTTCAAATCCAACTGGCCTTCATACCAACATAGGACTTCATCGATAAATAATCCCAAAAATGGCACTCTTGTACATCTCAATACGACATCAAAAACATCATGGGAAGTGCCATCTACAATTCTTCGAGCACAAGGTTACTATCAAGGAAATCGAAGAATCTGGCTACCAAAGATGCCAAGTAAACATTCTTCAATCAGACAACTTCAGCTTGAAGATAATAGCAATTTCACGGAAGGCAAAATCAAGGACAATGTCACACTCAAGGCAAAGGATATCTGCAAAGACACGCTAATCACACGATGCAGATACAAATGGGTGCCAAAAGAAAAACACATACCGAAGAAGATTGAAGTCATCTCTAGCTCTCAAGAAATGTCAAGACATGATAGACAAAGTGTTACGGGGAATGGAGCGAGCCAATCTTCTCAACCAAGGGACCAACAACAACAAAAATAAATTTTGACAACCAAGGTCACCCAGGTATGGCAAAAGAAACCAATATTGCCAGTATGGTCCTTTACAAATCCTCTCTTCGAGGATGGAGGTTTTGAATTTCAAAACCTATTCTTGGTCGAAAGCTCCCGAGAGTAAGTCGAGTCGCCATAAAAATCATGGCATAAGATTCAAGAGTTGGGCAGCTGAGCCACGAAATGAGTAAGCGTCAGACCCAAGCTTCATGTCTTAATATTCTTTGTGGTCTATGAGTCTAGATATTTAGATTAAAGCTCAAGCTGGAGAGTTGAGCATACATAAAGTCATGTCACTCATGCTGGAAGAGGTGAGCATAAGAGTCAAAGTCTACTATTTTAAATGGTGGAGTGGCAGAGTAATCCAGAAAACACTCACGCACATGAACACAGTGAGGAGAGTGGAAAAAACCTCTTCGACAAAAACCCTTCTTGTGAGTAACGACAGCTCTTGAAGTCAAATATATTTTTGCTTCTCTAGCTACGTTCACTCCTGGAAGCACCCATTCAAACTCCTCTCGCACCGCATATTGTTTCCCATGCATCTATCTGCGCAAGCATATATAATGTCCCATCATTGGAAATTTGCATTTGACACGATTTGTGTTCCACCCATGCACTTACACAACAAAATGACGATGACGAAGTGGTAACAGGTTTCATAAGCATTTGCTCAACAACAATGACTCTGACTTCAAGCTACTAACACTTATCCACTGTATATCCAGTAATAGTAGCCATACGGCCATAAGTACTTTAACTCAACAAAACTCGGTTACATCAAACATAAGTACATATAGCCTCACAGTTAATGGTGACTAAAGGCATTTTTTTCCCACTGGGTTTTTCCCTTTAGTCCTATCCAGGTATCCAAGACCTTCATTTTGTAATATACGTCACATTTTATTTTTACTATTTTATTTTTCTTATTAAAACACAGAAAAGCAGACCAACGACATCCCCAAACAACTGCATGCTCATCAACTACAGGATCAAAGGGGAGCGGCCTAGAAAAATTTCAAAAAGGCTTCAAGTTTACAGGTACACATGCAGGATGACACCCAAAGAACAAACAATACAGAGCTACCATGATAAAGCCTTGCTGCAACAACAAACCTCACTCGACTTATTCACGCTACAACAACCAATCGGAGGGGGAGAGCTATGGCTTCAACTACACTACATGTACAAGAAAAAGGTAACTCTACAACATACAAAGCATCGGGTAGAAGCAACTGCAACAACAAAAGATTCAACCAACACCAAAACATGAACCACTTGCCAAGGCCACTGCAGACATAGGGTCTTGTCGGGGACGACAAGACTTCGGAAGGGGAGAGTGTTGAAAGGTCAACCTTTCAACAACGCTTCCACAAAGATTCCATAAAGATCCCTCAAAGATTCTCTAAAGATTCCAAATAAAGATGCTGATGAAGTGATGAAGACGAAGATGGATGCTGTAATGTGAAGATACAAGCTCATGGACATCATCAAATATCCCGTTATTATTATTTTGAACCATTACGGCCACTGTTGTAATGTTTACGGGAACTTCATATTTTAAGTCAGCAATTGTATTGAGGCCACAGATGCTTGTTGGATGAGCAAAGCCAGCTCACGGTGTTGTAATTAAGCTCTATAGAAGCCTAGGGACAAATAAGGTCATTTTGGTCGGACATTAGGTTTTCTAAGGCTTAGTATATAAGCCAAAACCTAAAGCTTTGTAAGAAGACTTCTAATAAATCCGATCTTCTGTGTCGTTGGGAGACTGCGAGAGAGTGAGAGAGAGTGTGTGTGTGTGTGTGTGCTACAGGAGCTACGGTGGTCGGAATCACAAACGGAGAGCAATAGTGTGTTGCCCACGAGGAGAGCTATGCGTTGATGCTTACATCACGCGCGTTCGTCTGTGTTTTGGCAGATTCACCCGCGAGCTACTTTTGGAGTTTCGGTGAGTAACTGTTGTCCGTTTTTGCATTTCAGCATATCCACGTGATCAGAGCGAGTAGAGCTACACATTAGGCACTTTAGTTTTTGGAAATGTAATATTCTATGTGGTCTAAGCATCTTAGCTATTCTAGGTACTACTCAAGCTGGAAGAGTTGAGCATATTTACATTATATTGCTCATGTTGGTATAGGTGAGCATAAGAGTCAAAGTCTATGTATTTTAAGTCTCGTGAAGTGAAGGAGGAAGTCCAAAAGACACTCACACACTGAGCACAATAAGGTATGAGTGGAGAAGCTTCTACATCAAAAATCCTTCTTGGAAATGTGAAATCTACTGCGACGTCCTTTGATGTCGCATGTGCTGCATTTGTTCCTTGAAGCACCCATCAAATCCCTCTTTCATACTACATGCTTTTGTTTGATAAATTTTACGTATGCATATAGAGTTTCCCCTAATTGGCACTTGCATTAGGCACTCTTCCTTTGTTTCTCCCAAGTACTCACCTTGCATGAATGGGTACTCAAAGGCCAATTGCTCAACTCCAATAAGAGATATCCCAAAGGCACTTTTTTTCCCATAGGTTTTTTCCCTTTGGTCATCAAGGTTTTAGACCCTAACTTAGAAACCCTCATCATCATCTTCTTGTGTATATTCCTTTTACATCAGCATTAAGGAAATGGCTACCCAAATCAGTAGAAAATGACTTGGAGCTACAGCTGCGGATCCCAACATACTTATCAAGAGCACATCTTACATTCAAGGAAAACAACCAAGCCTCATCAAACACGGGCAAAACAAAGAATGGCATACAAAGACAACGAACAAACAATGACAACTTCAGTAAGAAAGATATCAACAACAAGCATAAGGAGCTTAACAGTACTGAAGTTAGTGAAGTATTGAAGGATACCAAGAGCAAGTCCATCATCAAGTCAATAATAAAGGGAGGCACATCAAAAGCCATCTTCACAGCCAAAAGTGGCAACAAAGAGAAGAATGAGCAACATGATGTAAAATTGCTTCGACAATAGAAGTCCAACACATGCATCAACAAGAACATCGTAGATATGAAGAACTCAAGAAAGGGGGGAGTGTCATCAACAACAAAGCATCCAAGGCTAAAGACCAGCCTTGAAGACAAAGCTGACAACAACACTAACAACAAGCTTGCACATGGTCGTGTCAAGGGCTAGGAAGGGGGGAATGTTAGCGGATTGACTGAACGCGCATCCACCTGGCCGGACATGTAGCCAAACACCACATTTGTACTCTATTATTTTTTTGAGCTAGTGTAGTGATACTCTGTGTAAATCCTTATTCCAAAGTAGCATACCTTTTCTTTGAGTTGTAATTATGTCATGATATTTGTAAGGTCCATGTGAGCCGGCCACTGGCCATTTAGAAAGCCCTAGGTATAAAGGTGAAGGGAGGCTTATCTTTTAGAAAGAAAGGAGCTATCCAAAATATATACTCAAGTGAGTACAAAACTCTGACTTGTAGTCATCGCAACTAATGATTGGGTAGTCCATTTTCAATTCCGAAAGTTGCATTGTGTTCCTCTCTCTTTGCTCTTTCACTCAAGTGTAAGCATTGTCAATTTTGCTGTGGTTTGCGACTGTTAGTGAGCCTAATCTTCATATTTGAGTGCTTAGATCTCTATTTTTTGACGTTTTGACCATATAAGAGTGTTCCTAGACTATAGGGCAACCTTTCTAGATAGTTCTTTTGCAGTTTCCAGGACCTTTTTCATGTGGATCGTGATTTCGGTACCTTGTCAACTTGCAACCATACTTGGTAGGATATTGTCCCTAGGTTTCTTCCACCTCCTCCTAAAGTTTCATTGCACTTTGAGTTCGTTCAAGTGTCAAAATGGCATGATGACCTAGAATGGTGAGAAAGGACATAGGCAAATTTTCTTAATCTTTGAGTGGTGGTTGACTTGTTGAGTTGGTATGTTTGCTTGTTATGTTCACCTCTTGAGGACCGACAACTTCAAAGAGTCTCCGTGCGTCATTCGTCACTTCCTTGAGTACTGACATTATGTTAGTGTCAGATAGCTATGATACAGATGTTTGTCGTCGCGACAACCCACTAAAAAGAACTTCACATAGATTCATTTCATAAAATTATTTTATTATTTTCTATGAATATGTCTTTTTTTATGAAGTAATTAAAATATTCTTTTGTCTTAGTTTTCCAATATGTCTTCTTATTCTATTTTTTTTATTTCATTTTTTTCAATTTTTTTTGTTTCCTATTATATAAATAATTCGTGATTATGTATGTATAATGCATGTGTATGTATAATGGATGTATACTGTATGTGTAATGGATAATATAATGTGAGTTTTTATTTTATTTTATTTTCATTTTATTTTGTTATCAAATGATAATGTCCAATGTATACCTTTCAGCTTATTATTTAAGTGGGTCCTTTGGTAACATTTGTGATTATGTATGTATAATGGATAATTAAATTTTATATTAAAACAAAACAAAAAATCCATGTGATTGTAGGCACTCGTTTAAACTTACTCTCCATAAATCTCATCCCTCCCCTTAACTTAGTAGGCCTTCATGCCTCCTCACCTTGTTTTCAATTTCTAAAAATGCT
The DNA here is from genome assembly GCF_014529385.1 of Adiantum capillus-veneris. Classification (NCBI taxonomy): domain Eukaryota; kingdom Viridiplantae; phylum Streptophyta; class Polypodiopsida; order Polypodiales; family Pteridaceae; genus Adiantum; species Adiantum capillus-veneris. The sequence continues at coordinate 78,283,404 of NC_140935.1, read as the reverse complement.
TCTAAGTGTTTTTTCAATCATTATTTTTAATGCTTTTGGAATATATTTTAATCTAAATAGTTCATTGTTACATTTTTCTTCAAACACATAATATTTTATTGTGATACCACATGTTTTAAAATACTAGTGTCACTTTCTTTTTTCCTCTCTCACAAAGAAGCCTCTTATTATGAAATTCTTATCAATAGTCTTATGTAGGCCATAGTGAATTTTCACCATGGTTCTTTTATGTTAAATGTTTTACAATAAAAACATGAGCCTTCGCCACTTCATCTCTTTTCTAACAAAGACAATTCAAAAACTTGGGAGATCACGTATCTAACGGTGTCATGAGTTTTTTGGAGCAAGGGATTGCGCATATGTACATACACATGCATGGTGCATCGAATAAAGGATTGCCCATTTCCATAGCCAGGTGGTTACGTGGGGCCCACGTGTGTGCAGGTAGGACAGGGTGTACATAGTGCAACGATTTTTACTATTATCAGTACCAATGTGTTTTTTCTACAATAAGGAGGAGTTGGTAGCGCGTAAAACTTCTCGAGGAAGCTATCCGTGGGCCGACGACATGAGGTAAGTAGGTGTGTCAGATGGCATCGAGCGGCGTCAGGAGGTCGAACGGGGTCAATACTTGCACGCGGAGAAGTATGGACACGACGTAGGTGTTTTCTTGTGATACTTATGCAGAAAGGTAATCATGAGGACCACTTTTTGGGGCCACTTCACATGGTTGCAGGATGCATTATTTGGAAAAACTGAGTGCCAGGTGTGCGGATGATGCAAAAAGGTGACAACTATGCACTGCGAGGTCAGTTTTTGGCATATTCGGGGTCCGTTTGAGATCATCTAAAAGGCCACGGGTGCCCAACTAATAAAGCTAAGTGTGGGAACTGAAAAAACAGAGAGAAGACTAGAAAAAACGTGGAGAAGAGAGGAGGAACAGCCGCAAGTGTGTTTTTGCTGTTTTTGGAGCATTTTTGGCCCTAAATTGCTCATCCGAGGTCGGATTTGAGCACTTTGACATTGTAGACTGGGGTTTTTGGGCGTTCCGGACGCAATGGCGCTGTCCATTTTGCCAAATTCCTCATAGATTTTCTGTTTTTTTTTTTTGTGTAATCTTCTCCGGTGAGTGAAGCCTCTGCTTAACTTTGTGGTTGTATCTGGTGTATTTTCTCAATACTGTGTAAACTATTTGCCCCATTGGTGTTGGGCTGAGCTTCATTGAGTCTAAACAACAGCAATTTTCCTCCTTTGAGCTGAATTGAGAGTGTGTGTGTGAGTGTGTATGTGTGAGTGTTGAGTGGGCAAGTGGGAAATCTCTCTCTTCTCACTCCGTCTGTGTGTTTCCTGTCTCGGCCAGGCTGGTTGTGTAAGCCGAGTGGTGCCCCATAATGTGTGTGTGTATCATCCCAAGAGTGTGTGTCAGGTCATTATAGAGGCGTTGTGTGTGTTTCCATCCCGCTCACATTCTTTTGGCGCCCCCACGGAGGATCTTCTTCGAGTACCTTCTGCTTCGAGCTTCAAGCTTCGAGATTCGGGGCTACAGGTTACAGGTTACAGGTTAGAGGGACAGGGACAGGTACAGGTGATTTACACAGGTATAGGTAGCTGGAGTACAGTGATATACTAGCAGTGATGTCACTTGCAGTTGTTGTGGGTATGCATCACTTGGCGCCTATTTGAGCGCATTGTCTGCTGGATTGTACGTTACTTGTGGAAACTGCCATTGTACGCATTTGTGGAGCCATACTTGGTTGTATTTGGCAGTCCCATCCATTTCTGAGACTTGGTTTGGAAGATAGTCATTTCTGAGACTTGACTATACGCGATTTGCATTAGCCTTCGTGTGAGGGTCGATAGCGTGAGGTTTTTATTGAGCTGGGGGATTCTCAAATGTGGAGATCCTTTCGGTGATATAGGTAGCTAGAGCACCCTTTTTGTGACCTCGCCATAGGCTATGTACTAGTGAGTCCTACTTGATGCTCGGGTCTATTGTTAACAGTTTATGCATACATATACAGTCTATATTTTGGGTTCCTACTGCTCTATTTCTGGGGAAACTCTGCCAAAATTTTTCCAAGTTATGATGGCTGGTTTTTTGGTCTTTTGAGCCATTTATGCTCTTATGATGCTGAAATTTTGGCAAAATCAGAGGTTAAGTCAGGTGTGCCTTCTTGGGAGCTTCATGGTTGGCTTTAATGGATGATCAAAATGGCCCTCAATTCACTCCATTTCATTTAACTCAAAGAATCAGATAAATGTTCATGTGTCCAGGAAGATTTTTTTCCAGTAGCGCATAGTCTTTATGTTCGGGCCAAGAAGATTACGAGAGATCTTGGAATGTCCTTTGCCTGTTGTAATTCCGATGATCAACTATGAAAAATCATTTGATGTGCATGTGTTTGTCCTAATCTAAAGTTGAGCTCCATTGAAGTTTCTGGGGATTGGGTAGTCAAAAGTTTTGGTTTCTTGCACGTGTGTTCAAAGGGGTTCTCAAAGCATTGTAACTTGGGTAGCCATGGCTTTCTCTTATCCGGAGTTTCATGGAAGAAGTGATGAAGATGTGGAAGATTTTTTGGAAAAGATGGAAGTTGCCTGCATTAGCAACCAGATTCATGACCCTGCACAGATGTTATGCCTTCTCCAAATTTGTTTGAAGAGTGATGCACGAGTTTGGTCTAAAGCATTTGAAGAGGAGTTGCGTGTGGCTGATCCACCTGTAAGGTTGAGTTGGGACAATCTACGACATGGGTTGGAAGTGGAGTTTGTGAAGATAGAAGATCCTGACAAAGTGTGGCAAGAAGTACAAGGTTTGGTGCAAAAGGAAGGTGAGCCAGTAGATGCGTACATACGTAAGTTCTCATTGGCATGGGAGCGGATGTGCAAGGCCTTAGCACCACAGGTACCCCCGCCTGACATGATGAAGAAGGACAGGTTCTTGGATGGTCTTTGGGAGAATATACGTTGGAGAGTGGAGCTAAAGAAGCCTAGGACATATGAAGATGCATTAGAGGTGGCCAGGAACAAAGAGTGGAAGTTAAGGAAAATGAGCCAGTTAGGGGTGAAGTCTTTGCCCATGAGGCCTGAATTTTAGCCTATTGACTCTTTACAAGGTCGCATGCCAGGGGTTCATCATGAACCAGTGGTTCCTGTTACTACTCAGGTTATGCCATCAGTGGTCACTACATCGGTGCAAGATGATGGGCTAAGGCAAGACATGAGGCAAATGGTAGATTTAATGAAGAATCTCATCCTAAACATGCTAGGTCAAGTGGTAAATAATCGAGGTTGAGGGAGGTTTGCAAATCAGCCAGGAGGTGAAGAAAGGCCTAGAAATGGTGTTGGACAAAGCAATGGTAGGTTTTGGAGGCAAACGCTCACATGTTATAATTGTGGAGAGTTGGGTCACATCAGCCCGCAATGTGATAAGCCACCAAGGATGGGGGGAGACATGTATCCATTTCCAAAACAGGTGCTAACTAGGTCGCATGATTATGGCATCGAAATTAAGGGAGATGAAGGAACCAGTGGATTAACCCAGGAGGAAAAGGGAAAGACAAAAGTGTTAAGTGTGGTTACCTTCGAGAAGGCATCAAAGCTAGAGGATACATTAGTGATGCCTATTGGGAAGAGGACGACAGAGGATAAGGAAGGAAGAAGTGCCTCAGGTCCTAGTAAGAAGAAAGGAAAGATCCATGAAGGCGAGGATGTCAAGGCCAAGAGGAAAAGGAGATCTCGTTGAAAGTTTCATGTTTCAGATTTTCCACTAGGGGATGGGCAATTAAGCTATGACTTGAAGGAGGATCTGACAAGCAGGAAGGCAGATGTTACTTTTGGGCAACTTATAGAGATGGTGCCTAAGCTAAAGCGACAGTGGAAGAGGATGGTTAACCCAATGGAGAAAGAGCCAGAGAGAGGTTCAGTGAAGGTGTTGGCAATGGATGAGCTACCAGACATTTTCCCAATAGTAGATGTGTGGCATAAAAGGAAAAATTTGGGACAAGGTTATGTGGATGGTGGAGCCCAAATATGCGTCATAACACACTCATGCGTTGAGAAGATGGGTCTCACAGTGGCTAGGGTGTCAGGTTTTCGGATCAGATTGGGAAACCATCAAAAAGTAAAATACTTGGGTGTTGTAAAGAGCTTAGAAGTGGAGGCATATGATGCAAAGGCAGTGGTTGATTTTCATGTGATGCCAGCAGGGTTGGGAGCATATCCTATTATATTGGGCAGACCATGGTTACGTGCAGTGGGAGCTGTTCAAGATTGGCGACATGGTACGATTAGCCTCTATGGAAAGACAGGTACCAAGAAGCTTTATAATATGGACACAAGGAAACGATTAGAGGAGCTTTATGAAGATGAGGATGAGTCTAGTGATGAAGACTCTTCCACGGTGACAGATGAGGACAGTGATAGCACTACCAGCAGTGATGAGGATGCTGATGTTGCATTTCTTTTGATGGACAAAGAAATCCAGGAGTTTGGTTTATTTGCATTTGCGAATGAGGTTGAAGATGAAAGTGAAGGGCCTTATGAAGTGATTGAAGGGCTGATGCAAACCAAGGTTGAGTTGTCAAAGAAGCAGGAATTGATGACACAAATGATCAGTGGAGACCTCTCAGCTATGGAGAAGGATATATATTTACACATGCTGGCTAGTTTTCCTGATTCATTCATTACTTGTACAAGCAAAAGTTTCTACGTCTTTGGGCTCTATGGATACGAAATGTTGCTAACCCTGGTGATGGTGCAGAATTTTTAAAGAAGGAGAGGTTCATAGCCGGACTCTTTCTTGACCTTAAGGTAAAATTTGAGGCGAGTGCACCTGCTACTTTTGATGCAGCTGAAACTAGGGCTGCTGAGAAGTATAGGAAACTCAAGTGCTTAAGGGGAGAGGTTCCAATAGAAGGTCTTAGATCCAAAGGTAAGTCACAAGCATCAACATCTAGGGAGCTTCCTGAGGTAACGGCTGAAGTGATTGAGAAGTTAAATGAATCTTTAAGCAGTCTGTCAATTCACCTTGCACAAGCTGTAGGTCCAAAGGGACAAGCAAAGAAGTCAGAAGAGAGAGAGGCACGAACTAGGAGAGTCTTGCAATGTTGGAATTGCGGAGAGTCTGGACATGGGATGTATAATTTTCCTTGGCCCCGTGGAGAGCCAGGGAGACCTAACTTGAATTACCCAGTGATGAATGCAGGAGAAGGAGCTGGTCAACAACCAAGGCTTCTACAAAGGCCAAATGGACCAAGACCACCTCCACAAGGGGTAGAAGAAGTTCCACCTTTACCAGATCCAAATGTGCATGTGGTAGAGGTGACAAATTCAAATGAGGTTGATATGGAAGCCAATGGCATTAAGCGTGGCCGATGAAAAGGTAAAGAGAAAGAAGGAGTCACATCACAGAGTGACCATGGACAAGGCAAGAAGGCAAAGGAAACCAAGGAAACCAAGAGGACTCGACGTCGTATCAACCTCCAAGACTTCCCTCTTGGACATGGTATGGCTCCGTACAACTTGTTGGAAGACATGAGAGGTAAGGGTCCTGATATTTCATGGCCTCAATTTCTTGCATTATGTCCACAAGTTAGGAGGGATTTAACAAGGGCAGTTAGCACTAGGAGAAAGGTAAAAGAGAGTGTGCCTGTTGTAAAAATTGCTCAAGCTGAAATGAATGAGGACATTACACCGGTGCTAGACCGTTACATCAAAGGAAGATTGGTTAGGAAAGGTCTAGTGGATGGGGGTGCACAAATTTGCATCATGACAGAGGGACTCATGCAAAGACTAGGCATGCACATCCACGAGACACCTGAAATCAAAGTCAAGATGGCAAACAATAGCAAGGCTAGGTGTGTAGGCATTTGTAAAAATGTCTTTGTAGAGCTCTTTGGCATTAAGAAAGCGGTGGATTTTTATGTTATGTCGACCAAGGGAAGTGGTTATCTATTTATCCTAGGAAGACCATGGCTAATGAAAATGCGAGCTTTGCAAGATTGGGAGAGTGGGAAATTAATTTGCAGGAATGACAATCATAAGAAGGTTGTCTTTGACATGAAGGAGCAACGCCAAGAGGAGCTCCATGAAGAATCATCTCAAAGTGAGACGGAAGAAGGTTGGACCGATAGCACTTCAGAAGAAGAAAGTAGCGGCAGCATTACTGAAGAGGAGTCTTCCATCGAAGTCATGGGGGTAAGGTTTAAGCCAAGCAACCAAGAGACCTCTTGTCAAGGCTTGGAGGAGGTAGGTCCTCAAGAGAACGAAAGTGTTCAAGATGAAGGGATGCTAGAAGGTATGCTATCAACAACACTTACAAAGGATGAAAGAGAGGAGTTCAAATGTGTGCTAAGGAAGTTTCCTAGGCTTTTTTCTAAAGACTACACCGACGTGCGTGGGGTAGATGTTGTTCAACACAAGATTGAGTTAAAGCCTGAGGCCACACCTAAAGCTCAGAAGCTACGAAGGCTAGGAGTTATAAAGGAACAGGCTCTACTCAAGGAGGTAAGAAAGCTTCTAGCAGTAGGTTTCATTTATCCAGTGGATAATTCAGAGTGGGTCTCTCCTGTTGTTGTCACTCCTAAAAAAAATGGCAAGTGGAGGGTGTGTGTGGATTACCGTCCCCTCAATGAGGCAACAATAAGAGATCACTTTCCCCTCCCATTCCAGGATGAGATACTAAATGAGGTAGCTGGTCATGAGAAGTACACTGTGTGCGATGGTTACTCAGGTTACTTTCAAATAGGGATTGCACTGGAGGATCAATTGAAAACAACCTTTATCACTCCTTGGGGTTGTTATGCTTTTAGAGTCATGCCATTTGGTCTGACAAATGCTCCTGCAACATTCCAACGTTTCATGAATATGGTGTTTCAAGCATTCTTTGGAAAGTCAATTAGGGTGTTCATTGATGATTTTTGTATTTATAGCTCAAAATCATTGCATCTACAAAGGGTAGAAGAAGGTTTAAAGAAGCTCTACGACATGGGAGGTCAACTCAACTCCGACAAGTGCCATATAGGTGAGGATGAAGTAATCTTGCTTGGTCATAAAGTTTCTTACAAAGGCATTGAAGTGGATCCTTCAAAGGCAAAGGCTCTTATTGAGCTACCATCACCCAAGAGTCTTAAGGAGGTCATCTCATTCATTCAAAAGGTGAAGTATATGTCACGCTTCATTCACTTAGCCTCGGAGTTACTTCACCCTTTGCAAAAGTTGACACAACAAGTAGAATTTGCATGGTCTGATGAGCTTGAAGAGTACTTTTGTAACATTAAAGCCATTTTGTCAGAGCTACCAACACTCATGCCTCCTTGTTGGGAGTACACATTCTTTGTTAGCTCTAGTGCTGGGAAAGAAACAATTGGTGCAGTTTTGCTACAACAAGATCCCTATAGTACCAGGATGCGGCCCATCTACTTTGCTAGTAGGGTCATGAATGCTTTAGAGAGAGGCTACACGGAGGCAGAACTCATGATGCTTTCTCTCATGTTTGCGATAAGGAAGTTTAGATCCTACTTGCTCCCAAAACCTTTTGTAATCCTCACCGCAGAGAATTTGTTCCCTTGGGTGTCATCTCAAATGAATCTTAGTACTAGGATCTCAAAGTGGATTATGGAGTTGCAAGAGTTTCAATACTCTTTCAAGGTAGAAGATAGTGTGCGTGCACAATTGGCAGGGATTCTCAATTATAGGGTGCATGAAAAGGAGATTAAGGTGCCTGACGTAAAGACCCTACCATTGCCACCACCAAAAAGTATTCCTAATGCTTTTACCTTGTTCTTTGATGGAGCTTTTCGTCGAGCCACAGGAAAAGCAGGGGAGGGCTAGTGTTGCTCAACCCAAGTGGAGAGGTGGTCATGAAAGATAAGTTCAATCTACCAAGTTCAGCTAGCAACAATGAAGCAGAATATGACACACTACTTCATGGTTTAAAAATATGCATTGGCCATGATATACAACGTCTCATGGTAAAAGGGGATGCACTTCTCATTGTGAAGCAGATTTTAGGCATTTGGGCATGCAAAAATGAAAGACTAAGGGCCAAAGTTCATACCATCCGTAGGCTATTTAATCAAATTGAGGAGGCGCAATTATATCATATTCCTAGGAAACAAAATGAAGATGCTGATTTACTTGCACAACAAGCCGTTGCATGTGTAAAGAATGAAGTGCAGGTCATCATGGTGGCGGCTGCTGTGAAGCAACCGAGATACCAGGGATTGGAGTCATTGGCTCCCATCATTGGCTACATTTTGGAGGGTGAGTTTCCACCAGACTTCACAAAAGCTCAGAAGAGGAGACTCATGAAGAAGTCAAGCATGTATCTCTTCCTAGAAGGCTCCCTCTATCAAAGAGGGAAGGATAAAGTGTGCAGAAGAGTACCAACTATCGCGGAAATTCCAGCCATTCTAAAAGGTTTGCATGAAGAGGCATGTGGTGGTCATTTTTCCCAAGAATTAAATGTGAAGAAGATTTTGCTTGCGGGGTATGTTTGGCCAAGTCTGCATGTGGATGTCCAACATTGGTGTAAAACCTGTCACAATTGTCAGGTAAATGGGAATAGGAGATTGATTTATGGTCCAAGGCAAATTGTGCTTGCAAATAGACCCTTTGAAAAGTGGGGCATTGATGCTATGGGTCCTCTGCCTAGGACAAAAAATGGTAAACTCTACATTCTAGTGGCTGTAGACTATATGACTAGGTGGGTGGAAGCACAAAGTGTGGCAAAGGTAAATGAGAGGACAGTGAGCAAATTCGTCTACACTCACATTTGTTGTAGATTTGGCACACCTTTGGAGATTGTTTCTGATAATGGTCCAGGGTTTAGAAAGGGATTGCTCACAGAAGTCTGTGAAGAACTTCACATTCTACATCGTCACAGTACACCCTACTATCCCCAATCAAATGGTTTGGTAGAAAAAGCTAATGGTGTCATTGCAGGCATCATTAGAAAGATGGTGAAAAACAAGACAAAGTTGTGGGATGACTTCTTGGATGGTGCCTTGTGGGCGTATCGAACCACATATAGGGAAGCCACGGAGTTCACACCATTTCACTTGGTCTATGGTCAAGAGGCTTTACAGCCAATTGAGCTAAACATTCCAACAATGCGACTTCATGGCAAATCAGCACAAGATGATAAAGAAGCATGGATGGATCGACTTCTTACCTTAGCTGAGCTTGAGTGGAAAAGAGAAGCAGCATACGAGTGCTATAAGAGTAAAGCCACACAGACAAAGGAGAAGCTTGACAAGAAACTGAAGGACAAAGGAATCAATCAAGGAGATCTTGTGCTAAGGTATGACAATCGACTCGATAATCGTTTTGATGCCAAATTTGAAACAAGATAGCAGTGGCCATACATAGTCAAGAAGGCTTTCAATTCAAGTTACTATCAACTTATGGACTTGAATGGGAAAGAGCACTCCAGGAAGGTAAACGGCTATCGCTTGAAGCCTTACTTGAGTCGCCTTCTACCAAAGGATCTACTAGAGCAAAAGGCAACTATCCCATGTAAGTATTGTTCCATGAAGCATGAGTGTAACACAAACCAAAATTCCAAGGGGCCAAACAATGAAGATCTTGTCAAGGACTCTGAAGCACTCTCTTTGGAAAAGATTCTTTATGATGGTACATGAATATACCATCATCCTGGGGGAGGGCTAATGATAGCCGTTTTTTCGGCTCTCTGTAATTGCCATAGTGAGTTATCTCACCCTATCAAATCACTCAAACACTGTGGTTACCCTCACCCTTTCACTGTATATAGGTGCGTGTGAGTTAGGGGACTTTTCCCATATCTCCTTACTGAAATAAAAAACCCTCAATTAGCTAGTCATTGGGCTAGTTGAGCCAAAAATATAAAAAATATAAAAAATATAAGTATATTATGGCCATGCATATGTAAATATTTCTTTGTATATAGGGCCTAAATAAAATATTTTTTCATAATTATTTTGGTATTTATTTAAATATTTCTACCTAGGTGTGTGTTATTTATGCTTTGTACATTGCCTCACCATTACCACAATTTTTCTTACCATTTTTCATACTCTTTATTCCATATAGAAATATTTTCATGTAAGCTTCTCTTATATTTGGTGTAACTCCACCCCAACAAAAATCCAAAAAAACTAGTTTTATTTATGTGTATATTTTTTCACTATTGTGATTTTTCCCTTCCTACATCTATTTTGTTTTTTTCTTTTTTAATTAGAACACCAAAAATATTTATCTTTTTATGGTAGCCTCATAATGAGAGAGATTTCTTTTGACCCCTTTATATTTTTTCCACTTATATTATTTATATTTGACATGTACATATTTTTTAGACCCCTCAATATTTGATTTTCTTAGTTGTACTATTCACTTATATCATGATCTCAACAATATCTTCAATTATAGACCTACCAAATAAGGTCAAGGGTAGGTGGCATGCATACATGCACTATGGAGGGCTCACTCTTGGAGGTATTCAAAAGAATCATCCAAAGAAGGACCCCACAAGGACCTTGTGCAGTGGAAAAAAACGGTCGGTTTTGCTGAATTTTTAAAGTTCACTTGCTCTCCGAATTTGAAAAGGTGATACAAACAAAAGTTGTAGCTCGTGGGCTGAACTTTTGCCTCAAATGTTTTCATATTTTTTTGAGCTACGAGCTGTGAGCTATGATTTTATTAGTGAACCCCAGTTTTCCCATGCTATGCAGCCACACTCTCTCTTCCACTTTATCATTTTCCTCTTTCACACACACTTCTCCACTCATCATCCCCACCTCTCTCACCACTCCTCTCTGCACCCTACTCACCTTCTCCTCAACCTTGAAGAATAAGAGAAACCATGGTGAACCATACCTCCCACACACAATTGCATTCCAAAATTGACCACCTAGTCTCATTTTTCCTCCTCCAATTTACCCATATCTATCAAAAAAACCACAAAATTCAGCCTCTTCTCTTAAAAGACAGCATCATGGTGGTTGATTACTCAGCTTAAATTACCTTGTCTCTCAAGAAAGGTCAAGAGTGGAGAAAAAATGTACCGTCAAAGCTAGTGGACCGTCAACAAGCGTCAAAATCGGCCCTACTCAAGACACTTGGAGCATCAACCTTGTAAGAAATCCACCTTTTCTTACCTCTTAAGAGTTTTTCTTCCTTATTTGTATCCTACATGGATACTCCCATTGTAAATATCCAATTCCATTTGTAAATTAATACTAACTCTACTAACACTAACCCACTATGAAAAGTCCTATCACCTCCATTTCTCTCCTCTCTCTTTCCCCACCAACTTCTTGATAATTTCAAGCAAAAGAAATTAGATAAATTGCTCAAAATCTAACCCAACCATGGTTAAAGGAGTAACCCTAGCTTTCAAAATTGCTATAAAAGGAGGGTGTAGCTAGCACAAAAAGGGGGGAGAAGAAAGAGCACTATGCTATAGCTTGAGAAGCCAAGCTCAACCTCTTGAGAAGGAGCTCTTGAGTGGAATCTCATTGGCATTAGGCATATGTATGTGTTGTATTAGGGGTGATTAGCAAGGGAACTCTATGTCATTGTAAGAGAGAGTGATCATTAAATTGAGAGTAGGAAATCTATCATTTCTCCTACTAGAGTAAGCCCAACATTTGTTGAATCAAGGAGGGTGAATTTGGACTAAGCATGGATACCTTGTCTCCCTTCCAACGTGAGGTCATGGAAAATAATGATGTGTAAGTGTCTTGGTGTTTTTTTAAGTTCTTGATAGCTTGTCTCCGGGTATTGTTATCAATTTAGCCATAAATCCCACATGTTGTAAGAGGGCGACAGGGTGGAGAGGACTCCCCTGGCCTTAAGACAGTGATTGGGGTGGCTTTTTTCTTGTGATGTGTTGTGGTGTAATTTACTCAGGCTATGTTGAACAAATACTAATCTCACTTTGATTGGTCATGACAGATTTGTAAGAAGGCATTAGTGCAACAAGCACCCCCTTCCCCCTTCTCTCTCTTTCTTACATATATATATTTATGTTTGCTTGATCATTAACGATACACTTCAAAGAAGCCCGAGCACCATCTCTCTCTCTCTCTCTCTCTCTCTCTCTCTCTCTCTCTCTCTCTCTCTCTCTCTCTCTCTCTCTCTCTCTCTCGTGTTTTAGTGTGTGAGAGTGTTCCATTGGTGTTAGGGTTAGTGTAAATTCCTTGCTTGTTTGGGGTTGCTCTAACGATTCTCCTCTTTTGTGTCCTAGTTCGCTCTTAAACTAGGTGGTGCCCCTTGTGTAGTTGGGATTTGGCTGGGGGTTTGTTGTTTTGGTTTGTGTTGTGTTGTGCCCCAGCTCCATTGAGCAGCACGGGAGCCTTGAAGGGTGTCTAGAGGTTGCTCTTCTTGTTGCCCGCCCCGAACCGCTTCAGCGGCTTCAGCGGGTATAGCACTTTATGATCGAGAGGGGAAGCTAGTATGCAAGAGAGGGTTCAAATTGGATGCTCATAGTAACAATGAGGCTGAATATGCTTCTCTGGAAGCCGGATTACACATTTTTTTGAAGCATGGGGTTCGAAGGTTGAGCATAAAAGGTGATGCCTTGTTAGTGGTGAAGCAAGTGCTTGGTGTGTGGAAGAGCAAGAACACCTCATTGAAGGAAATGTGCTTCAGAATTAAAGGCCTGTTAAAAAAGTTCGAAGCATGGAGCATCAGACACATTGAACGTGCTCTAAATAGAGAGGCACATGAAGCAGCTCAAGGCATGATTGGGGAGCTATTTGTGTTGAGGACCACTTTACCTCTTTATCATGGCCGGGAAAGTTTGGCTCAAGAAGAGGATTTTTTGCTAATAGGAATCATTCCAAAGGAGATTCAGAAGTCTAAGAAGTATGGTTTTGTGCGTAGAGCATACAGGTACAAATTGATTGGTGATGTCTTATACATGAAAGGGGATGATCTCGTGTTGAGACGTGTACCTTGGCGAGAGGAGCTTTATAGAGTGTTGGAAGAGAATCATGAAGACGCATGTGATGGCCATTTTGCTCTAAAGATCACCTTGCATAAGATTTTGCAAGAGGGGTATGTATGGCCTGGTTTGCACAAGGATGTTCACCATTGGTGTAGGTCTTGCAATAGGTGTCAAGCATTTGGGAAGAGAGTGTTGAAGCCAGAGCTACGAAAAACCATTATGGCGTTTGATATGTTTGACAAGTGGGGGATTGATGCAATAGGCCCGTTACCTATCACAAGCAGGGGCAAAAGCTATATCTTGACGGCAGTGGACTATCTTTCTAGATGGGCAGAGGCTATAGCAGTAAAACAGATCACTGCAAAGGATGTGGAAAAATTTGTGTATGATGAAATATGTTGCAAGTTTGGGGTGCCATTAGAGCTACTTTCAGATAAGGGGCCAGGATTTAGAGCTAAACTGCTAGACTTCTTATGCGCAAAGATGAAGATTAGGCACCAGCATACCACTCCTTATTACCCGCAGTGTAATGGCTTAAATGAAAGATTCAATGGTGATTTGGTACAGATTCTTTCGAAAGTGATAGAACACCAAGGAAAGAATTGGGATTTGGAATTGCCTAGTGCATTATGGGCTTACCGTACTTCGGTGAAGACAGGTATGTCAGGGTTTACTCCATTTCATTTGGTGTATGGAAAGGAAGCAATATTGCCCGTGGAGGTAGAGTTGCCTGTAGTTAAGATATTACAAAAGTTGCTTGGGCCGCCTAGTGATGCATTCAAAGAGAGGCTCTTGCAGTTACAAGAGGTTCAGTTGGATAGGATGAGCGCATTGGAGCATTATGGGCAGATGCAGGATAAGGCTTTGGCAAAGATAAATGAAAAGGTCAAAAGTAAGGGTATCAAGAAGCATGACTTAGTTTTGTGTTACAACAGTAAGCTGGACAACACCTTCCAAAAGAAGTTTCAGATTAAGTGGGAAGGCCCTTTCAAGGTAGTGGAGTGTTTTCCAAATGGTACATATCAGTTGGCTAACCTGGATGGGATTCTACATAAGTCAAGGGTAAATGGATTGCGTCTTAAATTATATCATGCCAGGTTAATGATGGTGGAGCAAGATGAGTTGTCTGTGGAGCAAGCAATGTTGGTGAAGGATGAAAAGACCTGTGATGAGGTGAGTCTCATATCTCTCTTTGTTGCTGCAGATCATGAATGATCTAGTAGGCTAGGGGATGGGCAAATTATGTCAAGAGTTCTTTGGAGCAAGGGATTGCGCATATGTACATACACATGCATGGTGCATCGAATAAAGGATTGCCCATTTTCCATAGCCAGGTGGTTACGTGGGGCCCACGTGTGTACAGGTAGGACAGGGTGTACATAGTGCAGCGATTTTCACTATTATCAGTACCAGTGTGTTTTTTCTACAATAAGGAGGAGTTGGTAGCGCGTAAAACTTCTCGAGGAAGTTATCCGTGGGCCGACGATATGAGGTAAGCAGGTGCGTCAGATGGCATCGAGTGGCGTCAGGAGGTCGAACGGGGTCAATACTTGCACGCGGAGAAGTATGGACACGACGTAGGTGTTTTCTTGTGATACTTATGCAGAAAGGTCATCATGAGGACCACTTTTTGGGGCCACTTCATGTGGTTGCGGGATGCATTATTTGGAAAAACTGAGTGCCAGGTGTGCGGATGATGCAAAAAGGTGACAACTATGCACTGCGAGGTCAGTTTTTGGCATGTTCGGGGTCCGTTTGAGGTCATCTAAAAGGCCACGGGTGCCCAACTAATAAAGCTAAGTGTGGGAACTGAAAAAACAGAGAGAAGACCAGAAAAAACGTGGAGAAGAGAGGAGGAACATCCGCAAGTGTGTTTTTGCTGTTTTTGGAGCATTTTTTGGCCCTAAATTGCTCATCCGAGGTCGAATTTGAGCACTTTGACATTGTAGACTGGGGTTTTTGGGCGTTCCGGACGCAATGGCGCTGTCCATTTTGCCAAATTCCTCACATATTTTCTGTTTTTTTTTTGTGTAATCTTCTCCGGTGAGTGAAGCCTCTGCTTAACTTTGTGGTTGTATCTGGTGTATTTTCTCAATACTGTGTAAACTATTTGCTCCATTGGTGTTGGGCTGAGCTTCATTGAGTCTAAACAACAGCAATTTGCCTCCTTTGAGCTGAATTGAGAGTGTGTGTGTGTGAGTGTGTATGTGTGAGTGTTGAGTGGGCAAGTGGGAAATCTCTCTCTTCTCACTCCGTCTGTGTGTTTCCTGTCTCGGCCAGGCTGGTTGTGTAAGCCGAGTGGTGCCCCATAATGTGTGTGTGTGTGTATCATCCCAAGAGTGTGTGTCGGGTCATTATAGAGGTGTTGTGTGTGTTTCCATCCCGCTCACAACGGTACTATGGATTCTTGACAAACACATAAGTTCGAGTACATAATCTCTCCAACCTTTAAGAGTTACCAATGTCACTTTTTGTATTTTCTTTGTTGAGGAAGATGTTGACTTTGTGCTGGAAAAAGAAGTGGTTAAACTTCAAACATTTTGCGGTTTAACTTCCTGGTGCACCCGTGTGTAGACTGTGGAGAAGGTAATTGTTGAGCAGATTCCATGCTAGAGATGATTTGTTGATGCAAGCACTCGAGAAAAAAAGGTAGGCAATCAAAGATAGCTACTTAAATCAATAGCCATGTCAACGTGGCAGAAGGAGGAGCCATATTTTCAAATGCTAATGTATTGCTAACAAAGTAAACACATTCAAGAGAAGGAGGAGGTGTGACAACTTTTGAACCCATTTGTTAGGAAAGGAATATAGGAAGATCTTAGTGAAGGTTTGAAAGCAATGAAAGTTTTTCTTTATCTCTCTCTCTCTCTCTCTCTCTCTCTCTCTCTCTCTCTCTCTCTCTCTCTCTCTCTCTCTCTCTCTCTCTCTCTCTCTCTCTCTCTCTCTCTCTCTCTCTCTCTCTCTCTCTCTCTCTCTCTCTCTAACTGCGCCTACGAGCGTGCTAACCCTAAACCCTAACTGTTGTCTCAGTCCCCCGTGGGCAAGGGGCAGCCCTATGGGGGGCATCCAGCACATAACCTACCCCGCCCTCTTCAAGACATAGTCGAAACCTGCCTCGCCATATGCAGGTCTCCGCAACAATAGCTCGCCTCTGCTTCGCCATTTGCAGGTATGTGTCTATGTACGGGAAAATCATAAAATACGACAGTCTGCTTGGCTGGTGTACATGTCCTACGAGCATGCTGCGAATCATCTCTCTCTCTCTCTCTCTCTCTCTCTCTCTCTCTCTCTCTCTCTCTCTCTCTCTCTCTCTCTCTCTCTCTCTCTCTCTCTCTCTCTCTCTCTCTCTCTCTCTGTGTGTGTGTGTGTGTGTGTGTGTGTGTGTGTGTGTGTGTGTGTGTGTGTGTGTGTGTGTGTGTGTGTGTGTGTGTGTGTGTGTGTGTGTGTGTGTGTGTGTGTGTTCAATAACATCCCTCTCTCTCACTCTGCCTATCAAGTTTGCAACAGATGAGAGTTGTGGTCACCAAGGCAGGAGGAGAAAGAGAGAGAAAGTCGAGCACCGTTACTGTTGAGGGAGAGGAAGCTGTGCGGCAGCATGAGACTCGCCTTTGACACTATTGGAATAGGTCTCACCTCTATAGTCAACAAGGGAAAGGTCACATGACCTGATAAACCGGCAGAGAGCTCGTTTTTGGGTGTTGGGTGAGCCATGGCTACTCGGGCCTCTTCTCGAGGCAAACTTACTTTTGTAGGGGTCGTGGCAACACCCCGAATGCTCAACAGCACTACTTTCCTACAGCCTGAGGTCAAGAGACTTTGCAAGGAGAACCAAGACCTCAAACAAAGGCTCGCAGCAATTAAGGAGCATCTCATAGTAGTGGAGAAATGCAACGATGAAAAGACGAAAACAATGGAAGCCATGCTTACTAAAACTAAGGCGGAGGTAGAGATTACTCTCACAAACAAGGTGAAGATACAAGTGCATGAAGCTGTTTCTTACAAGATTGACGACCGTGTGGCATCTACGCTACACGAACGACAACGACAAGAGGACATTGCCCTCAATGTTCTCATTGGTGGGCTCCCAATCGATTGGAAAGGGGATGGGGACATCAAATTTGGTAAGGCACTTCCTCTAATTCAAGCGACACTCCCCATGATACAATGGGATGAAGAGGCAATCACCGTGGTTACACATGAGTATCGAACGTACCATGCCATCCTCACTCTCAAGACTAAATCGGATTGAATTAGAATTCTTCAACAATCAAGGCTTCTCAAAAGACACTAAATTTTGGTTTGTGGAAGATCTTACACCCACTCAACTCAAACAAAAAAAGGTAGAATTTCAAAAGGTACACGAAGCACGCGCATCAAGAAAATGGGTAGTGTACTGAGGAGGTAAAGCCATCATCCAGGACTTTCGAACTCCTAAACCGGCCTCCCTCCCACTTGCTACCTCTTAGGTTTTTTCTTGTTCTCTTTTGTTTCCCCCGTTGGACCCTCAGTCTTTAATTGAGATGTATATGACAACCCAATCCATTGTAATGTTTTGTTTTTGGTCCCATAGGTCATATATGACCTCCGTGGATGATAATATGATCTCTCTCTCTCTCTCTCTCTCTCTCTCTCTCTCTCTCTCTCTCTCTCTCTCTCTCTCTCCCTGTGTGTGTGTGTGTGTGTGTGTGTGTGTGTGTGTGTGTGTGTGAATCGAATATTTTTCTCTATCTGTCTGTGGGTTGTGCTCCATCTCTACATTGTCTTTAAAGACACTGGCAATTGCAGGCAACTCTTTGAAGGTGGGCAGGAATGAAGCTAGCAAAAAAGGGGTCATCACCAGTGGATAGTAGTAGGCCAAGGAGGTCTACCAGTAGGGCACCAAAGATCAAGTAGCAGCAGCAGTTTCTCTCTTTGTCTCTTTCTCTTTGTTTCAGGGGGAGATACCTAGCAAGGGTGGAGGCGGCAACCTGTCGAGGGGGTAAAGTCTAGAGCATGCGGAAGGGAGAGGTCACAAAGCACAAAAGGGGAGGGGTGTGGGAATGGGCCCTATGCACTTGTTTTCGTCAGAATTCAACAAAGACAGTGTGCACATGAGAGGGATCCGATCTAATTGTGCCTCTATTGTGAACGAATGCGAGTGGTGAACACTAAAGTGCACACATGATGCCCGTTAGGTTACCAACATTGTCAAACTGACACGAAAGCTTTTACAAATGGCATTGTAGACTGCTTGCAAAGGATTTCAACCAGTGAAGAACTTCCCTACCACTTCAAAAGGAGGCATTTGGATTGAACAATTCCTCAGCGTCCCTAAGGATTTGATTGTTGGAATTGCTTCATGATGGGGATGAGGACAAAATATACATGGGTCCATCAACTTTTTGAGCAAAAAATTGAGCAAACAGCACTCATGTGCACACTGCAAGATTTGTTGGAATCTAAACAAGAAATTAATAGGTGTTTTTTGGAGTAGACTGAGTGAGGTGTACAAATTTTGTGTGTACCTTTGTTTAGTTAGTGAATAGATCCCTTTGTCAAAATCCATGACTTCATTTACATCAATGCCTATGTGATGCTTCACCTTGTTTTTTGGGATGTGTTTGATTTAGTTCAAATGCTCTAGACCAAAGAGTGTAAGTGCATTTCAGTGAAAGGGCAGTCCCTTTGAGGACTTAAATTACCCTTCCGCCTTGAGCTCTTCTCGATGGATTGGTTACACTCTAACCCGTTCAGAGGTTTCCTGCAAATTGAACCCAACACTTTTTGATTTAGTTCAAATGCTCTAGACTAAAAAGTGTAAGTCCGTTTCGGTGAAAGGGCAGTTGCCTTTGAGGACTTAAATTATCCTTCAGCCTACTAAGCTCTTCTTGGTGGATTGGCTACCACTCTTACCTATTTTATGCTACCAGCAAAGTCATTGTGAAATGTTTCACCCTCAAAATGTGGTGTTTTCTCGTGAGATATTTTAGTCTGATCTTAGAGCATAGTAAAACGTGGGACTGAACATGCATTTATGGAATTTAAGAGCCTCAAACCTAAAACTATGGTAGCTTGTTTTTAGTGAAACGACACATGTTTCACTTTATCACAATGAAACACTTCAAGGTGCATATATGGCCCTAGACCCTAAAACTAAAACGGCATGTGTTTCACTTAATCAACAAGACAATTCAATGCTTGAAAGATCTCTCAAAATGCATTTCATGGTGACCATGGCTATGAATTGTGTTGGGGTAAAGGTGTTACATCTCTACCCGTGGTCGGCGGGCGGCTTGTCCACCATACATACTTACCTTATTCTTCATATACTAAAGAATAAGGAGCTTTGATACCACTTGTGAGTGGTTGTGCATGGATGTGTGTGTACACGGTGTCTGTGGGAAAGGGGAGAAGCAAGATCGTGTTGTGTGGGTGGAGAAACCTCCAGTTCAGAGTCGACACTGATGACTCATCAGAGATGGAGGTCTCGTAGTTACCGATATGCGATGCTGGCATTGTGGCCACACATGGCACATTAGGAGCCACTATTTCATACATATGAGGCACCAATAGAGATGCATGCGTGATGCAGATGAGGTTTTGATATAGCTATAGCAGTGGCTTCTTATGCCAATGATGGTGATTTTATGTTTGTGTTTAGCGTTCCTCTTGCTTACATGTCTTCCAAAGGTGGCACTTCTCCTCATTGTTTGCTAGATAAGGATGCAATTTTGCAACCCACACCACATCATGCATGGTTTAGCACTTTCTCTAGTGCGAGATTTGGTTGTCTACACTTGGCCAATGGTTTAGTGTTTGACATTGTAGGTGCATGAGATGTTTGCATTTCCTTACCTAGTGGTGCATCCTATACACTATGACATGTGTGCTATGTTCCTTAGCTATTGAGATAGAACTTAATCTCAATGAGATAGTTAGCAAATTGTAGGTGTCAGACAATGCTTAGAGAAATCTTTCCAGATGCACTGCAAATCATTAGTGGTTTCCAGGAAGGCTCGCAATGGCTTGGTATATCCTATGCATGTATCTGGGGTTCATGACAACCTAGTCTCAGTTTTGTTTTTGTCATGCATTGAGCAAGAGACGAGACGTGTCTGCTTCGTGGGTGAGCTCCACCATGCTCACAAGACAGAGCAGTTATCTGTGCAAGATGTGTGAGGAGACTCCATAGAGATACAGGTAGAGCGGGTTTGCTCCCTAGAGACACATGCATAGATGACGGACATGGAGTTCTTTGATATGCCCATTTTAGAGGCTGATGAATTGGTGCTAGGACGCACAATTTTGCTTATGGGTGAGAGGGACATAGCCATCCCAATGTCGGTGATGACACATCCATACGCACTGGGTAGTCATGATGATACAGTGCATGTAGATAACGGAGGGAAGGCTAGTACAGCCAGGTTTGCACAAATCTTGTCAGTGTTTGGGCTTCTCATGTACGATCTACTAGTGTCAAGGCATGATCTAGAAATTATAGTAGGAGCATTTGTGTTAGCAATGGCTAACACATGCGAATTCGATTATGCACCAAGTTGGAGATTTGCTATGGATGTGCATAATATTTCCTATACACATTGTATAAGGTCTTGGGCTCATTGGGATTTTCAAACTGTATATGCTACCTAGAGGGCTCAAACTTAGTCCCATAATAGAAAGGATTGTGGTGCAAGCCTTCATAAGAAAGCCTTTATGCAAAGAGGCTTCATTCTTGAGGATCCATTCTTGAGAGCTCTCTCTCTCTTTTGAGTGTTCACTTTATGGATGGCCCAACCTTGAGCTTAATGCCCATGCTTAGAAGGCTAGTGCTAATCCATTGTAATTAGAAAATCATTTCTTAATCTAATCTCTACTTTCTTCATTAGTCTTAATTCTTCTATATTTCACTATGTATGAAGTAGTTTTACCTCTCATTATTCTAGATTTGAGTGTGTGTGTGTGTGATGACTTCTTGCTTATTGACCACTCCTAACCTTCTATGAGCACTCGATTTGTGATATTTAACATCTCTATTTAGGTTGATTAAGTTGTTTTTTAATCTTGTGATTAGTGTATATGCCTTATTGTTTGCTTGTGTGTGGATGGGTTTAATGAAACTCTAGCACCATTCACATTGTGTGTATAGCTTTTGATGAAGTACCTTGATTGGCATGTGGTGATTGAAGAGGCCAACACCAATGCAATTAGTGTGTGCTTGTCATGAGTGTGCTTTGGGATTCTAGTCTATGGCAAGTTGGACTTTGGTGGTCTTAATGTGTGAAGGTGATGCTTGATTGATGATGTGATTAGAGTAAGTGATTCATGGCTAATCTCTATTGCATTGAAAGAGAATTCTCTTGAATCCTCTCATTCGACACATCCGATGATGCTTGCTTCCATGCCCTAGCAGGGTTGTCGATCCTAGTATTGATAATTTTGTTGGTCTTGGGTTGACTAGGTTATGCTACGATTGTCCCCAACATTTGACGCCGTTCTCAGGGATCGATAACCTAAGCTAGTGAGTATAGGATGTTTAGAATAGAGTAATTTCACTACTAATTTCATTGGTTTTTTAGTGTGTGTAATTCAATTTTGGTTTCATTTGATAATGTTGTGCAAGTAATTGAAGCTAATTTTTGACTTATGAATACCCCAAACCTCCAATTTCACTAATTTCATACTAACTAATTTCTCTTCATTTCCATGCTAATTGTATTAATTCCATGCTAACTTTTACTAAATTTTGACTAAGTTTGCTAACCGAACCGCTAACATTTGAAGTGTAATGTATGTTTAATCCCCTTATAAGAGGTGGATTCAACACTTTTATCAAGTTCTTTGTGGTAATCCATGCTTAATCTGATGATTTGAGTGGTTGATTTTTGGCCTACAATGGTCAATTTTTGGGCTAATTTGGAAGAGCCACACATGTGTGTGCAAGGTGGAATCATCATGTGGAGCAAGGATTAGCTTGAATGCAATCAATCGTAAGTGCATTGGCCTATTCCATTCAATGTTTGGGTAATTAATTTAATTCCAATGTATTGTTAATTTATTGCTAAAATTAAGTGTATAAATCAATTGACATACTTTGAGAGCCTAATTTGATTGTTTTGGAATGAAATTGATGGTCAATTTTGACTAATGAATGATGTGTGTGTCAAGATTAAGGTTGATTTGCAACAAGAATTCATGTGTGTGCATAAAATTATTGTGTGTGTGTGATGCACCAAAGAGGGGAAAAACTGCCAAAAAAATTCAAAAGTGTGTGCACCTAATTTTGAGTGTGTGCATGCATAGAAATTGATGGAATTGATGATATGTTAATGTTCAATCATGTAATTGATATGTATGTTAGGCTAATTCAATCATTGGATAAGCCTAAATGCCAAAAAATTGGGCAAAATTTGAGTGTGTGCGCCCATCCAAGGCCACTTAATTTTCATTTATTGATGGTCAATTGGGGCACCCAAATGATTTTTTATTGTGAAATGTGCATGAAAAGTGTGTGCAATCATGAAGTGTAAGCCTAAATGCATTCCCAATTGAGCCAAATTTGAGCTTTTGTGCTTAATTTTTGAGTGTGTGCATTGCTTGATTGGGTCAAAATAGTGTTATTCTTTTAGAAATTGAGCATGCATACATTTATTTATGCTTGGTAGAGTGTGCAATTTTAGCATTGCAATGAGAAATCGATGGATAGGTTGCATAAAATTTCAACCTAAATTTGGGTGTGTATGCCAATTAATGGCGTGTGCAATCCAATGTATAAATGAATAATTGGTATTTTTTTACCAATTACGATGACGAATTGGCCAAATAATTGATGTGTTATCCCAAATTGGCTTTGAGAATTGAGATAGATCACTCAATTGGTACTCAATTGTGTAGATTTTTGGTGTATTGTCATGCTAATGATGAATCAATTTGATGAACATGGAAAAGATGCACTAATGTGTGTGCCTATGCAATGGCATTATCTATCCAAATTGGAATGAATGATTGGTGTTGATCAATAATCATAATGATTGAATAGACCTAAATATTTGTCTGTGTGTCATCAAATCAATTGAGATGAATAACTCAATTACACACAATTAAGAATAATTTTATGTATTGCCATGATTTGTATGCCAATTTGATTGGATATGGCAAAAATTTTCATTGTATTGTCCATTTGCAAGTGTCGTAATCAAAAGTGTGTAGCAACGCAAGCCTAAATGACAAACCTAATTAGGGTTGAATGATTTTAGATATTGAGAATGAGCAACTTTGGTTGCAATGATTATTAGTTGGGCTTAAATCTTCCATTGAAAAGTGACTACACTCATTCTCCCTATGTGCATTAATATTTGATTGAGTGCAAAATTGCATTGATTTTGAGTTGACAAAAGTTGAAATCATGCATGCTTCCATATGTATCACATATGTGTATCCATGCGGTTGTATCCAATTGATGAATTGTCCATAAAAATTTGCGTGCTTTCATGCATTTTTTGTGTGTGCCAAGTTGAATTTTTGCAAAAATCTTGGGAAAGCGATAGAATATTCACTAGCTTAACGGAAAATTCATCTAATTTTGCATGCTTCCCTCATAGGAGGCGGGTGCAATTAAATGTGGAAGTTGCTAAAACCTGAAAAGAATTTTGCATGAGTTTTGAATGATTTTGTGTGCATGTGGTTGCGGAAAATGATGATTTGTCGAACATTGGTTGCTAGTATCATTTTCATTACATCAAGGACAACCTGTAGTTCATCTTATTTAGGCTGCCTCGGTGTGATCGAAATTTTACACACCCTTTCTCTCTACATGGCCTTACACATCTTTTGTCCAAGGGAACAAGCCCCAAGGTGAGTTTATAAATTAAAATAAAAAATATAAAAAATAAAAAAAGCTCACACCACGTTACGCTACTCCTGCTGCCCTTTCGTGGCTTCGCGCCTTCAAAAGCCCATGCGCACACGCACGTGCACACACACACACACTGGTCACTTGTTGGCTTGGCGTAACCCCACAACTAACACACACCCTTTTTCCACTAGAAGACAAACCCCTGTAATTTTGGCGTCTTCACAGCTCACACACACACAAATAGTGGCGCCAATAGCGGCCATTACCTCCTTGGCACATGTGGTTTGGCCCATTTGCCTGCTACCTATAGAGCCGCCAATAAAGCGCCAAAAAATCGCGGCCTGCATCAGTTGCCCCCATCATCATTTCCCTGAAGACCTGCCATCATCATCCTTCCATATCTCTCACAAGGCCCAACAGTTGCTCTCCAACTCCTTGCAAACACTAATGAATGGCCTGAACGCATGGTTTGGACCAATCCCTTCAGCCTTCAGGGTTCAACCCAGGCATTCAAAAGCTCTTCCAACAAGTAACAATCAAATATAATTGAGCTAAATACCATCGATTCAACATCTCGCTCTCGTGACCAGGCCCACACACATTGTAATTGTCATGTGATTCACCATGCGGGCCTATTGTTGCAGACTCTTCACCTGCTACCACTCAATGCCCACACCTTATCCCACTTCACCAAAGACACACATAGCCAAGTTCATTGTCCGTGGTCCTGCCATGGTACACCTCACCATTGTATACTCACTTGCCTACCCTCTTCACTGGTTCCAACCATATACACACACAAGACACACACACCTGGACTCCCGAGTCCTCAGCTCTCTCCCACTGCCTGAGTCAGACTCTTTTCTCTTGTGTGGTGCAACACTCTCCGTACACCTGCCCCGGTCACTCCTACCACTACCCTGTCCTCTACTAGCCGTGGACTCTTCACAGCCCGCCTTTTAATGGTGGCCTATGGCTCTGCTTGCCTCATCAATCCTCATCACATTCAAAATTAACTAAATCAGTTGAATGGGGGTTTGTTCCCACCATCTTCTCCCTCTAAAAAATATAAAAATGTTGACACTTGGCCATCCATTGATATGTTGAGACATGATTGTGCCATGTGAAAATAAGTAATTACGGGGGACGTAAAAATGTGATGGATCAAAGAAATCAAGTAAAAAGACATCAAGCGTAGAGCCGTGAGTGACACACCATCATCATCTTTGAGCTTACTAGTTTAGGCTAGTTACGTGCTTGGAGCCATTTGTGGCTCGCACACAATGTATTGGCAAGTTCCTTGCATTGACATGTGCGACAGACGCGCACATTTTTGGCGCCGCTACCGGGGAATGCCATACACTAAGCTTGAATGGCACTCTGTGATTCTTTGTGGTGCAATTTCAATTGTAGGAAAGGTAGAGAAGGAAGTGTTGGAATTAGGGTTGCAGAGAAACACACACAGCTTGGAGAAGACGAAGGAAGCTCAAGGCACACAATAGAGAGTGTATTCCTTAGTGTGCAATGGAAAGATAGATAGCCCTAGAGTGATGGGAGTATATACAATGCACGGGGGAAAAAACCACCTAAAGAGGGAAAAAATGCCCCGACGGTCCTAGTGTGTTCACACACATCACTACCACATGTATATGGTAACAAATCCCCCCTGGACTGATGCGGTGAACGAGAGCTGGCACATGAGTAAAGGGAAGTTCCATGCCCTGAGGACAGGATCAGTCCACAAAGGGCAGTAAGCCCAAAGCTTTGCGGAAAGCTTCAATCTTCTCACGAGAAAATGCCTTTGTGAAAAGATCTGCAAGGTTGTCCTGTGTTGGCACATAAGCCAAGCTGATCTCTCCTGCTGAGAGCCTCTCCCTGACATAGTGGTAATGCACCTCAATGTGCTTTGTGCGAGCATGAAAAACTGGGTTCCTCGCAACTGCCAATGCGCTCTGTCTGTCAGTGTAGATAGTGTTGGCAGTGTCCTGTCCAACACACAAATCAACCATAAGGCGTCTGAGCCATACACACTCAACCGTAGCTGTGAAGACTGCCCTGTACTCAGCCTCACAACTCGAAGTGGCCACAGTAGGTTGCTTCTTGCTCAACCATGATATACATGAACTGCCAAGCATGAAACAAAAACCACTTGTGGACACTCGCGTGTCAAAACAACCAGCCCAATCTGAGTCCGAAAAAGCATGTAAGTCTGGCGGCAATGATCCCCCCTTGGGATAAAACAAGCCAAGATGTAAAGTGCCACTAAGGTAGCGGAAAATCCTCTTGACAGCCTGCCAATGCTTAGACCCTGGGCTATGCATAAATCTGCTGACCTGCGAGACTGCAAATTGAATATCTGGCCTCGTGTTGCATACATAAATGAGGCAGCCAACAGCAGTTTGGTAAAGAGTGACATCAGCAGGATCGCCAGCATCATGTAGACTCAACTTCAAACCTGTTTCCATGGGAGTGGCAATAGGTTTGCAATCCTCAAGTCCAAACTTACATAGCAATGTCTCTATGTAACTTTTCTGACACAAGGCAATACCACCATCACACTGCTTAAACTGTATACCCAAGTAATGATGCAACAGCCCCAAATCTTTCATCTTGAAAGTAGCATTCAAATCAGCCTTAAATTCAGCAATATGTCTCTCATTTGGTCCAGTGATCAGCAAATCATCAACATAAAGAACCACAATGAGAAATACATCATCCTCACGCTTTACATACAATGTGCTTTCTGTTGGACTGTTACGAAAGCCTCGTTTAACCAAATGAGTGTCAGCTTTCTCATACCAAGCACGAGGAGATTGCTTCAACCCATACAAAGCCTTCTTACATTTGCACACTTTGTCCTCTTGTCCTTTTATGACAAAACCGCGAGGCTGCGTTACATAAACTTCCTCAAATATGTCACCATTCAAGAAAGCAGTAACAATGTCTGATTGATGTACATCCCAACCAAAATGAGCTGCCAATGCACATAGAAAACGCACAGTAGTCATACGACAAGTGGGAGCAAAAGTCTCTTCATAATCTATGCCTTTTTGTTGTGCATAACCCTTTGCAACAAGTCGAGCCTTATGGCGATCGATCTCACCATCCGGCTTGCGTTTCAACTTGTAAACCCACTTCGTACCAATGGCCTTTTTGCCAGGAGGCAAATCACATAAAGTCCATGTGTCATTCTCTATAAGTGCATCATATTCTGATTTCATGGCAGCAATCCAATTTTCTGAATTCTGTGCTTCATCAAAAGACAGAGGCTCCTCAACATCATGTAAACTAGACACAGCCAAAGCATAACAATCTGATGCATAAGATGCATGGCGAGAGCCTGAACGAGTACGACTAGATAAAGGTGCATCCAATTTACTGTCACGCAAAGTGTGCACCAGCCATTTTGGCATACCTCTAGCCTGCTCATTTTCAGCCCTTTCCTCATCAAGTACATCATGTACATCTGCATCAGTAATAGGCTGTTCTAAAACATTTTCAGAAACCCCCATAGGCTGTACATTTGCCTCATTGGAACTTACATTCGTATTTCCACCACTGAAAAGAGGCAACAAAGTGTCATAAATGTCCTGTGAGCTTACATTACTGTCTCTAGTACATGACAGCAAGGGTTGAACAGAATCTTCCACAAACACTACATCCCGTGAAACCAAAATACGTTTTGTTTGCGGATGATACAACCTGTAACCTTTGCTTTCAGCACTATAACCAACAAAAATACATTTGACAGCCTTATCATCCAATTTTCTGCGCTGCACTTGTGGCACCAAAGCATATGCCAAACAGCCAAAAACACGCATGTGCTCAATAGAAGGTTTTCTATCATGCCATGCTTCATATGGAGTAATAGACTGCAAAGCTTTCGTAGGACACCTGTTAAGTACATAAGTGGCACACATGATGGCCTCAAGCCAAAAAGAATGCGGCAAAGCTTGACTTTTGACCATACATCGTGCCATTTCCGTTAGTGACCTGTTTTTCCTCTCAGCAACACCATTTTGCTGAGGTGTATAAGGCATTGTACATTGGTGTTTTATCCCACGACTAGCCAGAAATGCATTAAATTCATGAGACATATACTCCCCCCCTCGATCGGAACGGAGGGTGCCCATAGTACATTTTGAGACATTTTCAGCCATAGCCAAAAATTGTTTGAAGCACATAAAAACTTCGGACTTCGCTTTAAGCGGAAATACCCACGCATGCCTGGAGTAATCATCAATGAAAGTCACGAAGTACAGGTAATTGCCCAAGGACGGAGTTTGCATGGGCCCACAAACGTCACTATGCACAAGCTGCAACCTGCATGTGGCCCTAACTGAACCATCCTTTGGAAACTTAGAACGCTGCATTTTACCCAGAATACAGCCTTCACAAACATGTTTGATAGGTGCTTCAAGAGGCGGCAAAGAAGCAACCATATCAGATTTCTGCAAACGCAGCAAACTGGCAAAATTCAGATGACCAAAACGTGCATGCCAAAGTTTTGCATCTGAAATAGCCCTTGAATCTGCAACAGCATTTGCAAAATTTTGTCCACACTTGTCATACAAAGTGAGCTTATACAGCCCACGGCACAAAAGCCCAGATGCAACAATTTCATCACCAAAACTGAGATCATGAACTGTACATCTGTCATCCACAAATTTGACTACAAGTCCAAGTCTAGCAAGTGCGGATACAGACAATAGATTCTTCTTGATCCCAGGTACATAAAGTGCATCAACAAGTGTGAAGGAACTGCCATTAGCAGCAGTGAGCACAATCTTTCCAACTCCCTGAACTGGATAAGAGGCGTTGTTGGCACAAGTGACTGAATTCCCATGAGGGACAGACTCGAGAGAGGTAAACAATTCACGATGTGAGGTAATGTGCTTTGTAGCACCACTGTCGAAATACCACACATGTGAATCTGCAGCAACTGACAAGCATGCATCATGGACAGCAGGATTGTAAGTGCACTCTGCGCTAAAAGCCCATTCTGCATCAACATCAGCATCACAATCTCCTTTCACAGAAGACTCAACAATGGCTGCATTTGTAGTGGAACCAGCATTTGCAGTGGAACCACCCTCTTTCTTCTTAGCCTCTTTGGCCTTCAACTTAGGACACGACTTGATCAAGTGATCATTGGCTTTACAATAATGGCAACGCATCTTCTTTTTGCCCTTATCACCAGAATTGCCAGACGAAGTGCTGCCAGCAGAAGCATTAGGAACAGAATTTTTGCCACTCGCAGCAGAACCATAAGAAGTGGCTGCATTACTGTTACCACCCTTTCTTTGAGAAGCAATAAAAGCCTGTTCAACTGCACGCTGCCTAGTCCTGTTTTTTCTAGAAAGTGACTCTTGCAACAGCAATGTGCATAATGCATCAAACTTGACAACTTCAGGATTTCCTTGGGTCATCAGTCTCCAAGTACTAGCAAAAGTCTGGTAGGAATCTGGTAAGGCATCAAGAACAGTCTGCACAAGGGAACTGTCAGAAATGACTTCACCTGCAGAAATGAGTTGCTCATTGATATCCTTGACACTAGCAAGGAAAGTGTCCATATCATCTTCCTCATGCATAATCTTCGACTCTAGCTCTTTACGCAGCAAAGCAATTTTAGCCTCATTGCGGCTTGCATAAAGACTTGCTAGAATATCCCAAGCCTGTTTTGCAGATTTTGCTGAACGGATGTGAGGAATAATGGTGCGCTTCACAGACAACGCAATCAATGCATGAGCCTGCGCATCCTTAACATCCCAACGAGCTTGTTCTGCTGTAGGCAAAACAACTCTAACAGCTGCAATCCTTGCAGCAAGACCTGCAACATCCTCAACATCGCCTACATCTTCAGAACCAGGACGTACATCAATGCCCTGCACAATGTTCCAGACACCTTTTGACACAAGAACATGTTGCATCATATAAGCCCACATAGGGTAGTTGTCCCCATCCAACCTGTCCTCAGCAGCAAACATCTTGAACACATCTGTGTTGTTGTTGTCAGCCATGGTAAATGCTGCACCTGATGTGAAAACTGCCCGAAAATAGGAGAAATGGAGCGGGAACAACTTGTGCTATATAGCACAAACCGTAGAAGTCTATAAGGCACCTGTTATGTAGAAAACGGCACTGACAGAAAATCTGCACAAAATGACGAAATAGCCTGTGCAGTACTGCCCGTAGTGGAAACGGAGGCCGAAATGAGCCCAAATCAAAATTCTGAGCAGACCGAGCTCTTCGAGCCTCCCCAAAATATTTGTCGACCTGCGAACGCTCGCCAAAGCTCACTGAAATCGGAGAAAGTGAGCAGGCGTGTGCTGGAGCAGCTGGCGACTAAGCCCGGGAGGACGTGACCTGCTCTGATACCAATTGTTGGAATTAGGGTTGCAGAGAAACACACACAGCTTGGAGAAGACGAAGGAAGCTCAAGGCACACAATAGAGAGTGTATTCCTTAGTGTGCAATGGAAAGATAGATAGCCCTAGAGTGATGGGCGTATATACAATGCACGGGGGAAAAAACCTCCTAAAGAGGGAAAAAATGCCCCGGCGGTCCTAGTGTGTTCACACACATCACTACCACATGTATATGGTAACAGGAAGGTGTGTGTGTTGAGAAGAAGGAGTTTGTTTTGCTGTTGTGTATTATTTTGTTAATAAGGGATTGAAAGGTACTGTGTTTTCTCTATGATAAGGTGTTAGAATTAAGGTTGTAGATCCATAATGTTAGTTCTGTGTAAAGTACAATAAGTGGTTCTGTTAGCTAGTGAGTTGCTGTAGTAGTGTGTTAGTGTGTAACAATAGCTGTATTAGTGGTAAGTAGGTAGGTTAGGTGTGCGTGTGTGCTCGCGCGCACATCGCAACCGCGGCAAACTTATCCCAAAAAAAACAAAAAAAATAAAAATAAAAATTTTAAAGGTAGGACTGGGATCAGGAATATCTCCTAGACCCAAGCCCAAGCTCACGCTCACGCTCAGGCCTCATTCGCCCTTTAAAATTACGTGTTTTTGCCTCGCACGTAGCTAAAAATTGACCTTTTTGAGGACCAATAGAGCTTCAGGTGACCAAACATTGTGCTGTAAAGCACACCACGACCCTCTGAGTGATACGCTTGTTTCGAGCTATCACACACTTTAATTAAAAAAACTGATCATTAAAAAACATAAAAAAACGAGTGAAAACAGACGCCTAAAAAAGTAAGCGGTTAATCTTCGAGGTTATTCGCTGACGCTTGTAGGGTACCAAAAGCACATGCATCTGCGCTCTGGTTGTGTGCTAGAGGCCGAGCAACTAGAGAGCATTTCGACTTACGTAAGTTTTCAATATCTACCTACCTTAGGTTCTGAGCCCTCGGCAAGGACCCAAGGTAGTACAAACCAAGATCCAAACATAGCGGCTAGTGACTCTTCCTCTGACTACGACATCATGGAGGGTTTCCCAATGCCTAATCTCGATAGATCAAGCCAAGACATGCATGCCATGGTCCCACGGTCCAGGCCGAGCGTGCTTAGCTGCTTGAAGGAAACCTTTAGTAGAGCCACTCGCTCCGAACATGGAGCTAATGATGTAAATGAGGGGGGTGGGGAAGTAAAATCGCCATTCATGACCAACGTAGACCCTATGCCCTTAGAGAATGTGCACGTGAATACTCCATTCACTGCACCCCTTGACTCTTCAGAGTTATTTCCCTCCGAGGTTATATTACCTGATGGTAGAAGCCTTGCCAAAGTGCAAGAGGTTGAGCGATATATCATCGCGGCTAGGGAAAAGGAAATTGAGAGCTTACGCAAGGCGGAGCAACGAAGAGAGTTAAAAGCGAAAGCCTCTATGTCAATATCTTTGCTAGGAGAGCAATCGAATGCTCCTGAATCAGCGACCACTAAGGGTCAACCCATAGAGAGCAACATTGCATCTAGTTCAAAGGACACCCCTAGCACCTCAAGCTTAGATGGAGCGTTCCTAAATGAGAACTCGGAGTACGAAGTACAAACGGAAACTCTAACTGACCTATACACAGGTCACACCTATCATGTGGGTTGGTTAGATGTCCTACAATCCACAACGGGTGCTACTAGTGTGGAGGATCAACAACACTGAGTTTGTGCGGTCATCCACAGGGTTATTGAGCTAGAGAGACAAAACAAGGGGATCCACATGCCTTCAACGGGTCTCATGAGATTCTTGGATACAGGGAAGTCTAAACAACCAACATTATCGCAAATGGAGACTCCCTCGGTAAGTCCGATGGATCCCCCATATGTTGTTTCGCCAGGGGTCTTAGTGCAATCTGAGCCCACCAGTGATAGCTTTACTTTTCCAAGTCTAGTTCATCTTTCCCTTGATGACGCCACAACTACCATGCCTACCCCAAGGATGGGCATGCCAAGAAACATGCCATGGATCTCATTTGTTAGTAAAGCACCACTACATGGTAGCTCAATGCTTGCAACAGTACCTACAAATGTGTATCAATCGTATACACCCATGGATCCTCGTACTCAGGTAGTTCCTACCCCTCCCATTGTTTCAACTACCTATGCTCCACAACCACAACACCCAAGCTCTTATTTCCATAGGACCATACCGACTATCATTAGCATGTCACATCCGACGTCTGCTATGCCTAGGGCCACACATATGAACTTTGGGTCGCCACATGGCACAACACCGTACCAAACGTGGAATGCAAGGGCTTCCTATGTGCCAAGACCAATGCCAACACCTACTCCACATGTAGTCTCTAGAGCACCTTCACCCACAGTGCCTGCTCACTTAGGTGACTTGGAAACATTTGCTCAAGCTATCGGTCGATCTATTGCTAAGAATATGTGTAACATGCCTGATAGAGAGCCTAGAAGTAAGGCAATAAAAATAGCCAAGCTCACACAAAAATTTAGTGGAGACGGGGATGTGAGAAAGCCTATCAAAGTGTTTCAACAAATATGCGATTCTCTAGGAGAACACAATGACCTGCATAAGAGTAATGCTTAAAGCATAACCTTAAGTGGGAAGGCAGGGGATTGGTATAGAACCCTAACGGTGGAAGAAAAAACGATTTACCCTACTCTTAGGAGATTATTCTTGAAAGAATACATACGAGAGGGAGTTCTTTAAGGTGTAGCCTCTCAGCTCCAGAAAGCCCAACGAGAGGAAGGAGAGTCGGTGAGAGACTTTATTAGTCGCTTGGAGCATTTGAATTCTCGCTGTAATCCAAATGAGCGCTTCAATAATAATCAATTGATTAATAGATTCATTAGGGGATTACGACATGAGGATATCTACAATGGCCTAGTCATTAGAGGTATCACCACTTGGGAAGCAGTCACCACCAATGCGATCCAATTGGAGGATAATTTAATGATTCAAGGAAAAAGAGTGTCTGTTGAGCCTAAATCTATTAGCTCGCAAGCATCGGGGCATCAGACAATGAACCTAAAGCCTATTGCTAAAGAGCCAAAGATGTCTGAGATAACTTTAACAGATCTCACCAAGGCTATTCAAGAGAGTCTTAGAGATAATCGTGCTCCACAAAACAATCATATGTATCCAAGAAGGGAGCAACAATGGTGCCCAGTATGCTATGGACCGCATAGTACCAGTGAATGCCCTACTTTTAGAGTAAAATTCAATGGGAACTGCAACGCTTGTGGGAGGTATGGTCATCAAGCTAAGGATTGCATAGTATTTAAGCGCGCGATGGCCAATAGACCAACCTTAACATAGACAGACACACCTCGAGTGCCTGCATTGATGCCGGCCCCACCTCTTGAACAAACAGCACAACACATGGTCCCTAGGGCCCAAAATGTTGTTCAAACAACACCCTTACCACCTCCAATGCTAGGACCGCAGCCACCACATCCGAGAATCACTTATGTGAATCAAGTGGGTTGTGAGTCATCTATTGCTTGTTTGGAAGGCTGTGAGGAAGATATAGATCATAATATTGCCTATGGGATGGATGTGCTTGAAGAAAGTCCACAATACTACATGGAGGACTATTGGGGACAAGTCAAACCTGTCTATCAAGTAGCTGCTCTTGCGGCAAGAGGCCAAAATATTGAATACATTGCTAAGAGACCACCTCTTCAATGCTGTGAGTGTGGAGGTCCACATTGTGTGGCCGAGTGTCCGATTAGGCTACAAAAGAACGCCACACTAATGCAAACCAATCAAGTGAGCACTTCTACAATGCCGATACTCATGTGTAATCGATGTGGCATAGATCATTTGATTGCCCAATGTCCAAATAATCCAAATGCACTGAAGATCATGCCATTAAACTTGATTGAGGTTATCGAGGAGCCATCACAAGGAACGCATGTGGTACCAGTAAACGTACTCACACGATTGATGCTCCAAAAACAAAATTATATTCTTGAGGAAAGAGACACGGCATCAATTGCCCACTCTCAAAAAAAGAAGAAAACACAAAGGAAGAGATCACAAAAAGCAGCGAAGTCAGACCCCAGTTCACAGACCCCAGTTCAAAGACCAATATAGGGACTAGTGACGACCCCGTATATATGAACGACGCTGAAGAGTATTCTGATTCAGGTGAAACGTTGGAGACCAAAACTACCACTAAGATAGAAAACAACAAGGAAGATCTGCATGAGCCACAATGGCCAAGATCCAAGAAGAAGATAGGAACTTATCAAAACCCTTCAGAGGAGATCGAGCGAGTCAAGCAATTAAAAATTTTGGTAGAAGATACCCAAAGGGGCCTAGAGCCAGCACCTAGGCAGATCCAGACTACAAACACCGTGTTCCCTACGCAACAACAACCTCACCAAGTCCATAGATCCTTAGCCATACCTAGTGTCATCCAAGAACAAGTGACTTAAAGTCATGGGAAAGTGGGCGTACTCACTTCTTGATGGAAAGAATGTTTACAAAGGGACTACCTGATCCTATTGAAGAAATGGAGATCCCATCTTCGCCATGTAAAGAAACTGAAACCCAAAAGGTGCCGTTAAACATTGCCAAATTGATGGATTTCATGTCTTCAGAAGTTAAAACCACCATCATGTCCAAACTATATAAAGACACTGTGCTAGTCTCAGCTCTTCGAGCCTTCCTCAATGGAGAACTAAAGTTTGGGCTACCACAATTTGCGCAGATGGATGGAGCTTGGGAGATGCCAATAGAGGAGGAACACTTAGATCCACAACCCAACCTAGATGAGAACCTTGTTATAGAAATACATGTTAACAAATTGGGACAATACTTTCAAGGTGATGAATCCAATGCAACCATATCAATCACTACTAAGGGATTAACTGTGAAGGGAATCCTTGATGGTGGCGCTGGGGTTAGCATTGTGACTAAAAATTGCTGGGAAACTATGGGAAGACCACACCTTGCGACCACAACCATAGTAGTGAAGATGGCCAATGGGTCTATTGTTAAACCGATTGGGATGCTAGAAGATCTCAAGATCAGACATAAAATAAGAATTACCTTCATTGTTATGGATTTCTCCAAGCACACTATGGCATCGGAGATGATCTTAGGACGTCCTTTCATGAGGGAAGCAAAAATGGTGCATTACTGGTCTAAAAACCATGTCTACTTGCAGTTCCAAGATTCTGTCATTCGAGTGGATCTTATAACTGGTCGAGCACATCCTCTAGGAAACATGTTTATAATTGATCATGGATCTGACACCACAGTTCACTCGGCCCCATTGCAGTATTGTTACACGTGTAAAGCGGACACTGATGTTGGGGAAGATTCTCCTTATATGGATGTACTACCTGGGATGACTGAGTCGGACAATGTGGGTTGGGTCCACCTAGCAGCAACCATAGACACTTGGGGAAACAGGGGGACGTCCTGGGTAACACGTGAGGGGGATGAAATGCCACCACTCGTACCCTTAAATATGCTAGAAGCAATGCATATAGCTTTTGATGACCTACAACATTAAGGTTTGACTGGCATTGGAACCAGTAGCGCCTCACAAGACTATAGCCCACACAATTTGGAGTCAAAATTATCAATTGAAATTGTCATAATAATCAATATCTAATTCTCCTAAATGATTTTCTCATATTAAACTGATCATTTAATGTGGGGAAGTGTCAGGGGAGAAAAAGCTAGAATATTGGTTAAGCTAGCAGACTGGCCACAGTAGGGATCCAAAGGAGGGAAAATAGGGATCCAAAGCGGGGGCCCCATTTGCAAAAGAGCCATGTGCAACAATGGGCTAAAAAGACCCTAAGGTTCAGCCCATTAAGACTTCCAAAATGCTAAGGTTCCAAAATTCAAAGGTTGTGTCCAAAGGGTTAAAGCTTAGGATGAATTGGGTGGTTTGTGTGCTCTCCAAAGACAACACACATTCCTACACATGAGGGGGCGAGCCCTAAAGGTAGGGGATGAGATGTGATGCTTGTGGTGATTGCCTTGGAGCTATTTTGCTCCAAGAAGGGAATGCCATAGGCTATGAGAGTCAAAGGCTCGACCCTGTTGAGCAAGCTCTAGGCATATATGAAAAGGAACTCCTTGCAGTTCTACATGCCTTAGACTCATGGAAGCACTATTTATTGGGGACTCCTTTCATTCTGCGAACGGATCACCAAAGTCTTAAGTACTTCATGATGCAGACCAAGCTCTCCGACAAACAAATGAGGTGGGAAAATTTCCTTTCGCAATTTCATTTTCATATTGCTCACATTGATGGCAAGCATAATCAACTAGCTGATGCACTCTCAAGACGGCCGAGAGTGAATGCGGTTTTTATAGCAACTCACAATGATCTATCTTCAATGATAGATGAGTATGCTATTGATCCCGATTTTAGAGATGTGATTTCAGCCCTTGCATTAGGGAAGAAAGAAGAAACATTTACTTTACAAGATGGTTATCTTCTCTATGGCAATAGACTATGCGTTACTAACTCATTACGTGAGAAAGTAATGTATGAATCTCAAGCTCCACCTTATGCGGGGCATAGAGGGATTCAGTCTACTTTAAAGGGAATTGAAACATATTTCTATTGGCCTACCATGAAAGTGAACATACAAGAGTATGTTTCTAAATGTGTGGTATGCCAAAAGACAAAATTTGATAGAGGGAAGCAACTTGGATTGCTTCAACCCTTGCCAATCCCTAATTCACCATGGGAGAGCATATCCATGGATTGGATTGCCTAAGTCTATCCATGGGAATACGGGACTATGGACGATAGTAGACAGGTTCAGTAAACAAGCTCATTTTATACCTGTCAAAAAGACTATCAAAGCCCATCAAATGGCAACCCTCTTCATTTCACAAATTTTCAAGTACCATGGCTTGCCAATGTCCATAGTGTCGGATAGAGATCCTAGAATGACCAGTAATTTCTGGAAGGGTCTCTTTGAGAATTTAGGGACAAGGCTAAACTTCTCTTCGGCCTATCATCCACATACGGATGGCCAAAGTGAAATAGCTAACCTAACCATTCTCGATCTACTAAAAGCCTATGTAACGGAAGTAGATCAAAGATCCCAATGGGAGAAGTACTTACCCTTAGTGGAGTATGCTTACAATAACACTGTACATAGTTCCACGGGAAAAGCACCTTTCGAGGTAATTGAGGGAAGATCAAAAAGTCCCTTTCTACTTAAGGTACATGGGAAGATCTTCGCTATAGATGAGTATAGCCGAGACCTACAAGAATCTTTTCAAAAGCTTAAGGGTGATATCTCTATCTCCCGACAAAGGCAAAAGGCTGCTACTGACAAGCACAGAAGAGCCCAACCCTTTAAAGAAAATGATTGGGTCTTATTAAAGTTTCCCAAGGCTCGATTAAGGCAGATGACGGGCAAGAATCCTACGGGCCACCAAAAGTACTATGCTAAACTAGCAGAAAGGTACTATGGTCCCTTCCAGATTCTTAGGCCAATCAATGAGATGGCCTATCAACTCAAGTTGCCCAATCATTGGCTCATACACAATGCTTTCCATGTGAGCCTATTAAAGCCTTACAAAGGAGAGCCACCTCAAGAACCAACTATTGAAGACCCACCGGAGATCGAGGACCAAGAGGAGGTGCTACAGCCCGAGTCCATTCTCCGACATGAAGACAAGGTATTAAGAGGCGGTAAGGCTATCCGACGATATCTTATTAAGTTTAAGAATTATCCTTTTGAAGATGCTAGATGGATGCAAGGCATACAATTAAAGGATAACCTAAACCTTGTCAATGCTTACAATGTTTCCCAAGAGTAAGCAAATGTACAAAATGTTAAAATGAACAAAGTTTTTTTTTTCTTACAAGACTCTCTTTTTTTTTTAATTGTGCACAAAAATGAAGTAGTATGCATGCTTAGATCAAGTTTGCGGAGACGACGTCTCCCAAACACCAAGTAGAGCTTGTCACTCTACTATGAAAGATTGATAGGACTAATGTGCAGACATGCTTGCGGCAGCCTCAGGCTCTCAAGTGCCAAATGGACTAGTCATCCATTGTGTAATGATGTCATAGGGTAACATAAGGATCCTCTACCCCCTAAGAAAAGGACTTATGAATATCCTTTATCTTCTCTACACCATAGTCGAGGATGACTATGATTTCAGGAGAGAGGTAATGTCATAATAATCAATATCTAATTCTCCTAACTGATTTTCTCACATTAAACTGATCATTTAATGTGGGGAAGTGCCAGCGGAGAAAAAGCTAGAATATTGGTTAAGCTAGCAGACCGGCCACAGTAGGGATCCAAAGGGGGGGGGCATGTGCAAAAGAGCCATGTGCAACAATGGGCTAACACGACCCTAAGGTTCAGCCCATTAAGACTTCCAAAATGCTAAGGTTCCAAAATGCTAAGGTTGTGTCCAAAGGGTTAAAGCTTAGGATGAATTGGGTGGTTTGTGTGCTCTCCAAAGTCAACACACATCCCTACACATGAGGGGGCGAACCCTAAAGGTAGGGGATGAGAGAGAAAGCCACACACACACAAGCCCCCTTTACACAAAGGGAATGAAGGACACATGTCAGATGCCTAAGCTAGTTGCTCCCAAAATGTGCTCAATTCCTATTGGATGACCCTTGAGGTGGACCAATGAGAATTAGGCTAGAATAAATTTAGCCTAATTAATTCTAAAACACTTAATAAAAAGAACCAATGAAAATTAAGTCTCCTGGATGATTATTGGACAGCCTGAGAAGGGGTCCAATAGGAATTGAGCAGCCCAATGGGCTACTTAATTCCTATTGGTCAGAATGGGGAAAGGTCCAATGGGGATTTAATTCACTTAAATCAATTAAGTTTAATTGATTAAGCTCTCACAAAACGGTAAAGGGGGACACATGTCAGAAGGCTATCACTTATGCTGCTTAATAGCCATTGGCTGAGCTTGGCATTGTCCAATAGGGAGCCTGCAAGAGCAAATAGCAAGGGGGCTCGCCCAAGAGAGAGGGGGGGCTGATTTTTGCAAGGCATTATCACACACACACTCACACAATCTCATGTGTGAAGAAAGAGAAGACTATCTCTTCCCAAGCTTTAATGGAGAGCTCATCACCTACTCCAAGCTTGTGAGATAGAAGCCTACATCGACACACTCTTGGCTTGTGGATGCAAATCCATCCAAGAGCCAAGCTTCAATACATGCTCATATCCTCTACCAAGCTAATTACTAAGCTAAAGCTATGCTAATATGAGTGATTATGTGAGGAGATGTACATCTTTCTCGTAAGATACTCCTTCTTCCTGTCAATCTACTCTCATACCCTGCTAGCTCTCACCATCTTCGAAGGTGTGTGAAGTCTTGGGTCTGAGAACGGGGATAATTAAAGTTGTGTTTACTAAGTGTTTTGCTTAGTGCATGAAGCTTTCATCTTCATTGCACTAGCTAGTCTTGAAGGAACACAAAGAATTGTATTGTCCAATGTCTCTCTTGATGGGAGAAACCATAATACAAAGCCTTTTGGAGGGGGGACCGGCTCCATGCAAATCCGATCCTCAACTGTTGTCAATAGCTTAATTTCTCTCTCTTTTGAAACTATTGTTGATGCTATCTAACTACGTGTTATGCTTTTTGTTGCTCTCTCCACCCAAGCACTCTTGTAATTCTCATTAGGAATCTATTCTAATGAAATGCCCACTATGTTCATGCTAATTTCCGCTACACATAAGTTTTTAGACCATTAAATGTTACATTGGTATCAGACCACAAGGTTTCTCTTTTCTTGCTCAAGAAGGGAGGGCATCAAGCTAGCTATAAATGGTTGGTATTATTAATTGCCTGTGAGTAAGTAGAATAGGGATTTTTCAACCTTACAGTGAGCTTGCCTTTGTGCAGTTAACGGGGCATCACCGTCGAGAGCTATGATCTTAATAGTGGAGTCCTACGGGGCTTGCCTACGGCTTAACCACTATTGAGCTATTAGTAGCTTGACAAGAGCCGGTGCTGTTTTGGTGTCGAAAGACCCTCTCTTCTATTCCTTGCAATTAATGGTATTCGAGCCGCGGGTACAGTAGCTTGAGTGCTTTTTCTAAAGGTGTAAAGAGGAGTAGCAACTAGGGCTTGAAGTGCCAAAGTACACCTAAAAAGTTTACACCTAAAAGTTGTTAGAATGGCTGACAATAGTAAAGAGAGTGAAATTAATGTTGATAACTTTGATTTTGCTCATGAGCAAGCTACTAATGATGCTTCAATGCTTGTTAACTATCTTGTTTCTAGGCTTCAACAAGCCATGGGCAATCCATATCTCCAAAGCGAAGTGCA
The DNA here is from genome assembly GCF_014529385.1 of Adiantum capillus-veneris. Classification (NCBI taxonomy): domain Eukaryota; kingdom Viridiplantae; phylum Streptophyta; class Polypodiopsida; order Polypodiales; family Pteridaceae; genus Adiantum; species Adiantum capillus-veneris. Next base: position 78,242,918 of record NC_140935.1, on the reverse strand, counting down.
ACGGCAGCTCCGTGCTCACGGGATTCTCCAAGCTCATCACCATGACGAGAGAACACCTAGGAAGCCTCCTTGTGAGACTACCAAAAGAGGTCTCTCTCCGATTCGGGAAGAAGAAGAGAATCCCTACGAAGGGCTCAAGAATTTACTTCTTCATCATGCATCTCCTTCCCAAAGGAGAAATCAAGAGCCTCCATCGAAGGAACAAGAAAGAAGTGAGTCTCCTGCCACCTCGGCAGAGATGGCTCCACGAAGACGGCGGGCTAAACGCTCTCCATCACCACCAAAGCGGAGAAGACCATCACACTCTTCTCCACTCCATAATTCAAAGAGGGAGGATAAAAAGCAAGAGAAGAAAAAGGCGAGAAATAGGACACCCTCTTCTCCATCTTCTTCATCCTCTTCCTCTTATGAAAGTGATGGTGAAGACGACAAAGATCAAGACAAGAAAAAGGCGAGAAAGAGGTCACCCTCTTCTCCACCTTCTTCAAATTCTTCAACTTCTGAAGAAAGTGATGGTGCAACCTTTGAACCATCAAAAAGAAGAGGCCATAGGAAATCCTATGCCGCATGGAAGAGGTCGTCCAAATTGAAGAAATTCAAAGAGGGAGGGAAGAGCATATTTTTCCTTACCTATGATTGTACCTTTGGTGCTATGGACAAAGTCTTGGCCTTTATCCAGCAATTCGATGCGGCGTTTGGAGATGAGGGCTTCACGGAGTCCTCTAAGCTATGCCATGTAGATATGCACTTTCAAAAGTCCGTCGGGCAATGGTGGTCTAGCCTACGAGCCAACGGTGAAGCTCCACAAACATGGAAAGCTTTAAGAGCTTCCATTATGAAGCAGTTTTTGGCCACCGATTCCAAAGACAAAGTACTCACCGAATGGCGAAGCTTAAAGCTCTCTCCCAATGAATCCATCCACAAATATGTAGACAAGTTTTGGGACCTACAACTCAAATCCACTATCTTTAAAAAGTTGGATTTTGGAGAACAAAAGCAACAATTTTGTGTGGGCTTAACCGAAGAAATGGCGGAGTATGTCAACTCCCAAAGTCCACGTACCATATCGGCGGTAATACACCATACTATGGTGGCCTCTCGAATCAATTTCCAAACGGGGGCTAAAAGAAATAATAAGCCCCCGGAAAACAAGGGTTCCAATGAGGCTAAGGGGAAGGACAATGTCCAAAAGTCTCCTAAGGGCAACTCCAACAAAGCTAAAGAGAAGGGAGTTTACAAAGGTAAGAACAAACTCTCTCCTCAACAGCTTGAGCGTTATCGCAAGGATAAACGGTGACAAAGTCTTGGCCTTTATCCAGCAATTCGATGCGGCGTTTGGAGATGAGGGCTTCACGAAGTCCTCTAAGCTACGCCATGTAACTATGCACTTTCAAAACTCCGCCAGGCAATGGTGGTCTAGCCTACGAGCCAACAGTGAAGCTCCACGAACATGGAAAGCTTTAAGAGCTTCAATTATGAAGCAGTTTTTGGCCACCGATGCCAAAGACAAAGTACTCACCGAATGGCGAAGCTTAAATCACTCTCCCAATGAATCCATCCACAAATATGTAGACAAGTTTTGGGACCTACAACTCAAAGCCACTGTCTTTAAAAAGTTGGATTTTGGAGAACAAAAGCAACAATTTTGTGCGGGCTTAACCGAAGAAATGGCGGAGTATGTCAACTCCCAAAGGCCACGTACCATATCAGCGGTAATACACCATACTATAGTGGCCTCTCGAATCAATTTCCAAACGGGGGCTAAAACAAATAATAAGCCTTCGGAAAACAAGGGTTCCAATGACCCTAAGGGGAAGGACAATGCCAAAAGTCTCCTAAGGGCAACTCCAACAAAGCTAAAGAGAAGGGAGTTTACAAAGGTAAGAACAAACTCTCCCCTGAAGAGCTTGAGCGTTATCGCAAGGATAACCGGTGTTTCAAGTGTGGGGAACAAGGGAATGCGTACCGCGCTTGTCCCCAAAATAACAACCGCCAAGATCCTCCTAGAGCTTCCTTGGTTGAAATCCAAGAGGAGGAGACTCACCAAACTCATCATAAAGGATCTCCTCTATGCCATGCTTGGGGAAAGGTAAGAGAACATGATGCTTTTATTCTCTTTGACCCTGGTTCTACTCACAATTTTATATCTATAGAGTTGGCCACCAAGCTAGGCATACAATCCTACAAGATGGGAGATGTCCTACCTGCAGACAGTGCCTTCAAGGGGCAAGAAGCTTCAGTCACTCCCCTAATCGGGAAATTGAGGCTTCATGTCCAAGGCTATGTGGACAAAGAGGACTTCTTTATCTCTCCTCTTAAGCATGAGGATGTAATCCTAGGGGCACCATGGTTTGACCGCCTGGCTGCCGATGTTAAATTTCCTAAAAGGAGAATCTCCTTTAAGTTCAGAGAAAAAGACATGTATATAGATGCTAAGGAAATGGGTAACACTATCCCCATTGTACATACACCAGCTTTCAACAAGTCAATAAAGAGCTCTATTTCCGTGTACATGATTTTTGTTAAAGATTCTCAAAATGAACCTAATGCTTTAACAAAAGAAAATAAAAGCAACCAAAGGGAATTAGAGTTATCCAATTTTCTCAAGGGGTTTCAAGATGTTTTTATTGACGACATCCCTTGTGAGCTACCTCCTAAACGAGGTAATGATGACCATGCAATTGAACTTCTTCCAGGAAGTACACCGCCTAACAAACCTCCTTATAGAGTTTCTCAAGCTCAACAAGAGGAGATTATGCGGCAAGTGCATGAGTTAGTTGAGAAGGGCATGGTTAGGCCTAGCTCATCTCCATTTTGCTCACCAGTGCTATAAGTGCAAAAGAAAGACGGCACATATCGAATGTGTGTCGACTATAGAGCACTAAATAGGATCACTATCAAAAATAGGTTTCTCGTTCCACGGGTAGAATACCTATTTGATAAGCTACAAGGATCGACCTACTTCAGTAGGATTGGCCTAAAAAGTGGCTATCATCAAATAAGGATAGTTGATCAAGACATTGTAAAGACCGCATTTCGCACCACATTTGGTCTTTACGAATACATTGTCATGCCTTTTGGCTTGACCAATGCACCAGCCACATTCAACCGCTTGATGGAAAAGCTGTTCAGACCTCATCGAACCTTCGCTAGAGTGTTCTTTGATGATATTATCATCTACTCTAATTCATTAGACGAACACAAGCAACACCTCCAGGTAATATTTCAAGTTTTGAGAGAGAATAAACTTTATGTTAATCGAAAGAAAAGTGAATTTTTCTTGCAAGAGATTCAGTATTTAGGTCACATTATCTCTCAAGATGGCATCCAAATGGATCCATCAAAGTTAGAGGTAATAAAAGGATGGCCTAAACCAAGGAATCTTCATGAACTAAGAAGCTTTATAGGTATGTGTGCATACTATAGACGCTTCATAGAAAAGTTCTCACAATTTGCGGGACCATTACATGACCTAACAAAGAAAAGCGTTAGTTATACATGGTCTGCTAAGGAGAACAATGCTTTCGAAAAACTTAAAGAACAGCTTATCTCTCAACCTGTGCTTACACTACCGGATCTCTCAAAACCATTTGAGGTCCAATGTGATGCTTGTGGTGATTGCCTTGGAGCTGTTTTGCTCCAAGAAGGGCACGCGATAGGCTATGAGAGTCGAAGGCTCGACCCTGTTGAGCAAGCTCTAGGCATATATGAAAAGGAACTCCTTGCAGTTTTACATGCCTTACACTCATGGAAGCACTATTTATTGGGGACTCCTTTCATTTTGCAAACGGATCACCAAAGTCTTCAGTACTTCATGACGCAGACCAAGCTCTTCGACAAACAAATGAGGTGGGAAAATTTCCTTTCGCAATTTCATTTTCATATTGCTCACATTGCTGGCAAGCATAATCAAGTAACTGATGCACTCTCAAGACGGCCGAGAGTGAATGCCGTTTCCATAGCAACTCGCAATGATCTATCTTCAATGATAGATGAGTATGCTATTGATCCCGATTTAAGAGATGTGATTTCAACCCTTGCATTAGGGAAGAAAGAAGAAACATTTACTTTACAAGATGGTTATCTTCTCTATGGTAATAGACTATGCGTTACTAACTCACTACATGAGAAAGTAATGTATGAATCTCATGCTCCACCTTATGCGGGGCATAGAGGGATTCAGTCTACCTTAAATGGAATTGAAACATATTTCTATTGGCCTACCATGAAAGTGAACATACAAGAGTATGTTTCTAAATGTGTGGTATACCAAAAGACAAAATTTGATAGAGGGAAGCAACTTGGAGTGCTTCAACCCTTGCCAATCCCTAATTCACCATGGGAGAGCATATCCATGGATTGGATTGCCTATGTCTATCCATGGGAATACGGGAATATGGAGGATAGTAGACAGGTTCAGTAAACAAGCTCATTTTATACCTGTCAAAAAGACTATCAAAGCCCATCAAATGGCAACCCTCTTCATTTCACAAATTTTCAAGTACCATGGCTTGCCAATGTCCATAGTGTCGGATAGAGATCCTAGAATGACCAGTAATTTCTGGAAGGGTCTCTTTGAGAATTTAGGGACAAGGCTAAACTTCCCTTCGGCCTATCATCCACAAACGGATGGCCAAAGTAAAATAGCTAACCTAACCATTATCGATCTACTAAAAGCCTATGTAACGGAAGTAGATCAAAGATCCCAATGGGAGAAGTACTTACCCTTAGTGGAGTATGCTTACAACAACATTGTACATACTTCCACGGGAAAAGCACCTTTCGAGGTAATTGAGGGAAGATCAAAAAGTCCCTTTCTACTTAAGGTACATGGGAAGATCTTCGCTATAGATGAGTATAGCCGAGACCTACAAGAATCTTTTCAAAAGATTAAGGATGCTATCTATATCTCACAGCAAAGGAAAAAGGCTGCTGCTGACACACGACGGGCAAGAATCCTACGGGCCACCAAAAGTACTATGCTAAACTAGCAAAAAGGTACCATGGTCCCTTCCATATTCTTAGGCTAATCAATGAGATGTCCTATCAAATCAAGTTGCCCAATCATTGGCTCATACACAATGCTTTCCATGTGAGCCTATTAAAGCCTTACAAAGGAGAGCCACCTCAAGAACCAACTATTGAAGACCCACCGGAGATCGAGGACCAAGAGGAGGTGCTACAGCCCGAGTCCATTCTCCGACATCAAGACAAGGTATTAAGAGGCGGTAAGACTATCCGACAATATCTTATTAAGTTTAAGAATTATCCTTTTGAAGATGCTAGATGGATGCAAGGCATACAATTAAAGGATAACCTAAACCTTGTCAATGCTTACAATGTTTCCCAAGAGTAAGCAAATGTACAAAATGTTAAAAATGAACAAAGTTTTTTTTTTCTTATAAGACTCTCTTTTTTTTTTTATTGTGCACAAAGATGAAGTAGTATGCATGCTTAGATCAAGTTTGCGGAGACGACGTCTCCCAAACACCAAGTAGAGCTTGTCACTCTACTATGAAAGACTGATAGGACTAATGTGCAGACATGCTTTTGGCAGCCTCCGGCTCTCAAGCGCCAAATGGACTAGCCATCCATTGTGGAATGATGTCGTAGGGTAACATAGGGATCCTCTACCCGCTAAGAAAAGGACTTATGAATATGCTTTATCTTCTCTACACCATAGTCGAGGACGACTGTGATTTCAAGAGAGAGGTAATGTCATAATAATCAATATCTAATTCTCCTAAATGATTTTCTCATATTAAACTAATCATTTAATGTGGGGAAGTGTCAGGGGAGAAAAAGCCAGAATATTGGTTAAGCTAGCAGACCGGCCACAGTAGGGATCCAAAGGAGGGAAAATAGGGATCCAAAGGGGGGGGGGGGCATCTGCAAAAGAGCCATGTGCAACAATGGGCTAAAAAGACCCTAAGGTTCAACCCATTAATTCTTCCAAAATGCTAAGGTTCCAAAATGCTAAGGTTGTGTCCAAAGGGTTAAAGCTTAGGATGAATTGGGTGGTTTGTGTGCTGTCCAATCAACACACATCCCTACACATGAGGGGGCGAGCCCTAAAGGTTGGGGATGAGAGAGAAAGCCACACACACACACACACACAAGCCCCCTTTACACAAAGGGAATGAAGGACACATGTCAGATGCCTAAGCTAGTTGCTCCCAAAATGTGCTCAATTTCTATTGGATGACCCTTGAGGTGGACCAATGAGAATTAGGCTAGAATAAATTTAGCCTAATTAATTCTAAAACACTTAATAAAAAGAACCAATGAAAATTAAGTCTCCTAGATGATTATTGGACAGCCTGAGAAGGGGTCCAATAGGAATTGAGCAGCCCAATGGGTTACTTAATTCCTATTGGTCAGAATGGGGAAAGGTCCAATGGGGATTTAATTCACTTAAATCAATTAAGTTTAATTGATTAAGCTCTCATAAAAGGGGAAAGGGGGACACATGTCAGAAGGCTATCACTTATGCTGCTTAATAGCCATTGGCTGAGCTTGGCATTGTCCAATAGGGAGCCTGCAAGAGCAAATAGCAAGGGGGCTCGCCCAAGAGAGAGGCGGGGCTGATTTTTGCAAGGCATTATCACACACACACTCACACAATCTCATGTGTGAAGAAAGAGAAGACTATCTCTTCCCAAGCTTTAACGGAGAGCTCATCACCTACTCCAAGCTTGTGAGATAGAAGCCTACATCGACACACTCTTGGCTTGTGGATGCAAATCCAACCAAGAGCCAAGCTTCAATGCATGCTCATATCCTCTACCAAGCTAATTACTAAGCTAAAGCTATGCTAATATGAGTGATTGTGTGAGGAGATGTACATCTTTCTCGTAAGATACTCCTTCTTCCTCTCAATCTACTCTGATACCCTACTAGCTCTCACCATCTTCGAATGTGTGTGAGGTCTTGGGTCTGAGAACGGGGATAATTAAAGTTGTGTTTACTAAGTAATTTGCTTAGTGCATAAAGCTTTCATCTTCACTGCACTAGCTAGTCTTGAAGGAACACAAAGAATTGTATTGTCCAATGTCTCTCTTGATGGGAGAAACCAAAATACAAAGCCTTTTGGAGGGGGGACCGGCTCCATGCAAATCCAGTCCTCAACTGTTGTCAATAGCTTAATTTCTCTCTCTTTTGAAAGTATTGTTGATTCTATCTAACTAGGTGTTATGCTTTTTGTTGCTCTCTCCACCCAAGCACTCTTGTAATTCTCATTAGGAATCTATTCTAATGAAATGCCCACTATGTTCATGCTAATGTCTGCTACACATAAGTTTTTAGACCATTAAATGTTACATTGGTATCAGAGCACAAGGTTTCTCTTTTCTTGCTCAAGAAGGGAGGTCCTCAAGCTAGCTATAAATGGTTGGTATTATTAATTGCCTGTGAGTAAGTAGAATAGGGATTTTTCAGCCTTGCAGTACGCCTGCCTTTCTGCAGTTAACGGGGCATCACCGTCGAGAGCTATGGTCTTAATAGTGGAGTCCTACGGGGCTTGCCTACGGCTTAACCACTATTGAGCTATTAGAAGCTTGACAAGAGCCGGTGCTGTTTTGGTGTCGAAAGACCCTCTCTTCTATTCCTTGCAATTAATGGTATTCGAGCCGCGGGTACAGTAGCTTGAGTCCTTTTTCTAAAGGGGTAAAGAGGAGTAGCAACTAGGGCTTGAAGTGCCAAAGTACACCTAAAACGTTTACACCTAAAAGTTGTTAGAATGGCTGACAATAGTAAAGAGAGTGAAATCAATCTTGATAACTTTGATTTTGCTCATGAGCAAGCTACTAATGATGCTTCAATGCTTGTTAACTATCTTGTTTCTAGGCTTCAACAAGCCATGGGCAATCCATTTCTCCAAAGTGAAGTGCAACGGCAGCTCCGTGCTCACGAGATTCTCCAAGCTCATCACCATGACGAGAGAACACCTAGGAAGCCTCCTTGTGAGACTACCAAAAGACGTCTCTCTCCGATTCAGGAAGAAGAAGAGAATCCCTACGAGGGCTCAAGAATTTACTTCCTGATGATGCATCTCCTTCCCAAAGGAGAACTCAAGAGCCTCCATCGAAGGAACGAGAAAGAAGTGAGTCTCCCGCCACCTCGGCGGAGATGGCTCCACGAAGACGGCGGGCTAAACGCTCTCCATCACCACCAAAGCGGAGAAGACCATCACACTCTTCTCCACTCCATAATTCAAAGAGGGAGGATAAAAATAAAGAGAAGAAAAAGGCAAGAAATAGGACACCCTCTTCTCCATCTTCTTCATCCTCCTCCTGTTATGAAAGTGATGGTGAAGACGACGAAGATCAAGGCGAGAAAGAGGTCACCCTCTTCTCCACCTTCTTCAAATTCTTCACCTTCTGAAGAAAGTGATGGTGCAACCTTTGAACCATCAAAAAGAAGAGGCCATAGGAAATCCTATGCCGCATTAAAGAGGTCGTCCAAATTGAAGAAATTCAAAGAGGGAGGGAAGAGCATCTATTTCCTTACCTATGATGGTACCTTTGGTGCTATGGACAAAGTCTTGGCCTTTATCCAGCAATTTGATGCGGCGTTTGGAGATGAGGGCTTCACGGAGTCCTCTAAGCTACGCCATGTACCTATGCACTTTCAAAAGTCCGCCGGGCATTGGTGGTCTAGCCTACGAGCCAACGGTGAAGCTCCACGAACATGGAAAGCTTTAAGAGCTTCCATTGTGAAGCACTTTTTGGCCACCGATGCCACAGACAAAGTACTCACCGAATGGCGAAGCTTAAAGCTCTCTCCCAATGAATCCATCCACAAATATGTAGACAAGTTTTGGGACCTACAACTCAAAGCCAGTATCTTTAAAAAGTTGGATTTTGGAGAACAAAAGCAACAATTTTGTGCGGGCTTAACCGAAGAAATGGCAGAGTATGTCAACTCCCAAAGGCCACGTACCATATCGGCGGTAATACACCATACTATGGTGGCCTCTCGAATCAATTTCCAAACGGGGGCTAAAAGAAATAATAAGCCCCCGGAAAACAAGGGTTCCAATGAGCCTAAGGGGAAGGACAATGTCCAAAAGTTTCCTAAGGGCAACTCCAACAAAGCTAAAGAGAAGGGAGTTTACAAAGGTAAGAACAAACTCTCTCCTCAACAGCTTGAGCGTTATCACAAGGATAACCGGTGACAAAGTCTTGGCCTTTATCCAGCAATTCGATGCGGCGTTTGGAGATGAGGGATTCACGGAGTCCTCTAAGCTACGCCATGTACCTATGCACTTTCAAAACTCCGCCCGGCAATGGTGGTCTAGCCTACGAGCCAACGATGAAGCTCCACGAACATGGAAAGCTTTAAGAGCTTCCATTATGAAGCAGTTTTTGGCCACCGATGCCAAAGACAAAGTACTCACCGAATGGCGAAGCTTCAAGCTCTCTCCCAATGAATCCATCCACAAATATGTAAACAAGTTTTGGGACCTACAACTCAAAGCCACTCTCTTTAAAAAGTTGGATTTTGGAGAACAAAAGCAACAGTTTTGTGCGGGCTTATCCGAGGAAATGGTGGAGTATGTCAACTCCCAAAGGCCACGTACCATATCGGCGGTAATACACCATACTATGGTGGCCTCTCGAATCAATTTCAAAACGGGGGCTAAAACAAATAATAAGCCCCCGGAAAACAAGGGTTCCAATGAGCCTAAGGGGAAGGACAATGCCAAAAGTCTCCTAAGGGCAACTCCAACAAAGCTAAAGAGAAGGGAGTTTACAAAGGTAAGAACAAACTCTCTCCTGAAGAGCTTGAGTGTTATCGCAAGGATAACCAGTGTTTCAAGTGCGGCGAACAAGGGCATGCGTACCGCGCTTGTCCCCAAAATAACAACCGCCAAGATCCTCCTAGAGCTTCCTTGGTTGAAATCCAAGAGGAGGAGACTCACCAAACTCATCACAAAGAATCTCCTCTATGCCATGCTTGGGGAAAGGTAAGAGAACATGATGCTTTTATTTTCTTTGACCCTGGTTCTACTCACAATTTTATATCTATAGAGTTGGCCACCAAGCTAGGCATACAATCCTACGAGATGGGAGATGTCCTACCCGCAGACAATGCCTTCAAGGGGCAAGAAGCTTCAGTCACTCCCCTAATCGGGAAATTGAGGCTTCATGTCCAAGGCTATGTGGACAAAGAGGACTTCTTTACCTCTCCTCTCAAGCATGAGGATGTAATCCTAGGGGCACCATGGTTTGACCGCCTGGCTGCCGATGTTAAATTTCCTAAAAGGAGAATCTCCTTTAAGTTCAGGGAAAAAGACATGTATATAGATGCTAAGGAAATGGGTAACACTATCCCCATTGTACATACACCAGCTTTCAACAAGTCAATAAAGAGCTCTATTTCCGTGTACATGATTTTTGTTAAAGATTCTCAAAATGAACCTAATGCTTTAACAAAAGAAAATAAAAGCAACCAAAAGGAATTAGAGTTATCCAATTTTCTCAAGGGGTTTCAAGATGTTTTTATTGACGACATCCCTTGTGAGCTACCTCCTAAACGAGGTAATGATGACCATGCAATTGAACTTCTTCCAGGAATTTCACCGCCTAACAAACCTCCTTATAGAGTTTCTCAAGCTCAACAAGAGGAGATTATGCGGCAAGTGCATGAGTTAGTTGAGAAGGGCATGGTTAGGCCTAGCTCATCTCCATTTTGCTCACCGGTGCTATTAGTGCAAAAGAAAGACGGCACATATCGAATGTGTGTCGACTATAGAGCACTAAATAGGATCACTATCAAAAATAGGTTTCTCGTTCCACGGGTAGAATACCTATTTGATATGCTACAAGGATCGACTTACTTTAGTAGGATTGACCTAAAAAGTGGCTATCATCAAATAAGGATAGTTGATCAAGACATTGTAAAGACCGCATTTCGCACCACATTTGGTCTTTACGAATACATTGTCATGCCTTTTGGCTTGACCAATGCACCAGCCACATTCAACCGCTTGATGGAGAAGCTGTTCAGGCCTCATCGAACCTTCACTAGAGTGTTCTTTGATGATATTATCATCTACTCTAATTCATTAGACGAACACAAGCAACACCTCCAGGTAATATTTCAAGTTTTGAGAGAGAATAAACTTTATGTTAATCGAAAGAAAAGTGAATTTTTCTTGCAAGAGATTCAGTATTTAGGTCACATTATCTCTCAAGATGGCATCCAAATGGATCCATCAAAGTTAGAGGTAATAAAAGGATGGCCTAAACCAAGGAATCTTCATGAACTAAGAAGCTTTATAGGTATGTGTGCATACTATAGACGCTTCATAGAAAAGTTCTCACAAATTGCGGGACCATTACATGACCTAACAAAGAAAAGCGTTAGTTATACATGGTCTGCTAAGGAGAACAATGCTTTCAAAAAACTTAAAGAAAAGCTTATCTCTCAACCTGTGCTTACACTACCGGATCTCTCAAAACCATTTGAGGTCCAATGTGATGCTTGTGGTGATTGCCTTGGAGCTGTTTTGCTTCAAGAAGGGCACGCCATAGGCTATGAGAGTCGAAGGCTCGACCCTGTTGAGCAGGCTCTAGCATATATGAAAAGGAATTCCTTGCAGTTCTACATGCCTTAGACTCATGGAAGCACTATTTATTGGGGACTCCTTTCATTTTGCAAACGGATCGCCAAAGTCTTAAGTACTTCACAACGCAGACCAAGCTCTCTGACAAACAAATGAGGTGGGAAAATTTCCTTTCGCAATTTCATTTTCATATTGCTCACATTGTTGGCAAGCATAATCAACTAGCTGATGCACTCTCAAGACGGCCGAGAGTGAATGCGGTTTCCATAGCAACTCACAATGATCTATCTTCAATGATAGATGAGTATGCTATTGATCCCGATTTTAGAGATGTGATTTTAGCCCTTGCATTAGGGAAGAAAGAAGAACCATTAACTTTACAAGATGGTTATCTTCTCTATGGTAATAGACTATGCGTTACTAACTCACTATGTGAGAAAGTAATGTATGAATCTCATGCTCCACCTTATGCGGGGCATAGAGGGATTCAGTCTACCTTAAAGGGAATTGAAACATATTTCTATTGGCCTACCATGAAAGTGAACATACAAGAGTATGTTTCTAAATGTGTGGTGTGCCAAAAGACAAAATTTGATAGAGGGAAGCAACTTGTATTACTTCAACCCTTGCCAATCACTAATTCACCATGGGAGAGCATATCCATGGATTGGATTGCCTAAGTCTATCCATGGGAATACGGGTATATGGAGGATAGTAGATAGGTTCAGTAAACAAGCTCAGTTTATACCTGTCAAAAAGACTATCAAAGCCCATCAAATGGCAACCCTCTTCATTTCACAAATTTTCAAGTACCATGGCTTGCCAATGTCCATAGTGTCGGATAGAGATCCTAGAATGACCAGTAATTTCTGGAAGGGTCTCTTTGAGAATTTAGGGACAAGGCTAAACTTCCCTTCGGCCTATCATCCACAAACGGATGGCCAAAGTGAAATAGCTAACCTAACCATTCTTGATCTACTAAAAGCCTATGTAACGGAAGTAGATCAAAGATCCCAATGGGAGAAGTACTTACCCTTAGTGGAGTATGCTTACAATAACACTGTACATAGTTCCACGGGAAAAGCACCTTTCGAGGTAATTGAGGGAAGATCAAAAAGTCCCTTTCTACTTAAGGTACATGGGAAGATCTTCGCTATAGATGAGTATAGCCGAGACCTACAAGAATCTTTTCAAAAGATTAAGGATGATATCTCTATCTCACGGCAAAGGCAAAAGGCTGCTGCTGACAAGCACAGAAGAGCCCAACCCTTTAAAGAAAATGATTGGGTCTTACTAAAGTTTCCCAAGGCTCGATTAAGGCAGATGACGGGCAAGAATCCTACGGGCCACCAAAAGTACTATGCTAAACTAGCAAAAAGGTACTATGGTCCCTTCCAGATTCTTAGGCCAATCAATGAGATGGCCTATCAACTCAAGTTGCCCAATCATTGGCTCATACACAATGCTTTCCATGTGAGCCTATTAAAGCCTTACAAAGGAGAGCCACCTCAAGAACCAACTATTGAAGACCCACCGGAGATCGAGGACCAAGAGGAGGTGCTACAGCCCGAGTCCATTCTCCGACATGAAGACGAGGTATTAAGAGGCGGTAAGACTATCCGACAATATCTTATTAAGTTTAAGAATTATCCTTTTGAAGATGCTAGATGGATGCAAGGCATACAATTAAAGGATAACCTAAACCTTGTCAATGTTTACAATGTTTCCCAAGAGTAAGCAAATGTACAAAATTTTAAAAATGAACAAAGTTTTTTTTTTCTTATAAGACTCTTTTTTTTTTTTTATTGTGCACAAAAATGAAGTAGTATGCATGCTTAGATCAAGTTTGCGGAGATGACGTCTCCCAAACACCAAGTAGAGCTTGTCACTCTACTATGAAAGACTGATAGGACTAATGTGCAGACATGCTTTTGGCAGCCTCAGGCTCTCAAGCGCCAAATGGACTAGCCATCCATTGTGGAATGATGTCGTAGGGTAACATAGGGATCCTCTACCCACTAAGAAAAGGACTTATGAATATGCTTTATCTTCTCTACACCATAGTCGAGGACGACTGTGATTTCAAGAGAGAGGTAATGTCATAATAATCAATATCTAATTCTCCTAAATGATTTTCTCATATTAAACTGATCATTTAATGTGGGGAAGTGTCAGGGGAGAAAAAGCCAGAATATTGGTTAAGCTAGCAGACCGGCCACAGTAGGGATCCAAAGGAGGGAAAATAGGGATCCAAAGGGGGGGGGGGCATCTGCAAAAGAGCCATGTGCAACAATGGGCTAAAAAGACCCTAAGGTTCAACCCATTAATTCTTCCAAAATGCTAAGGTTCCAAAATGCTAAGGTTCCAAAATTCAAAGGTTGTGTCCAAAGGGTTAAAGCTTAGGATGAATTGGGTGGTTTGTGTGCTGTCCAGTCAACACACATCCCTACACATGAGGGGGCGAGCCCTAAAGGTAGGGGATGAGAGAGAAATCCACACACACACACACACACACACACACACACAAGCCCCCTTTACACAAAGGGAATGAAGGACACATGTCAGATGCCTAAGCTAGTTGCTCCCAAAATGTGCTCAATTCCTATTGGATGACCCTTGAGGTGGACCAATGGGAATTAACCTAGAATAAATTTAGCCTAATTAATTTTAAAACACTTAATAAAAAGAACCAATGAAAATTACGTCTCCTGGATGATTATTGGACAGCCTGAGAAGAGGTCCAATAGGAATGGAGCAGCCCAATGGGTTACTTAATTCCTATTGGTGAGAATGGGGAAAGGTCCAATGGGGATTTAATTCACTTAAATCAATTAAGTTTGATTGATTAAGCTCTCACAAAAGGGGAAAGGGGGACACATGTCAGAAGGCTATCACTTATGCTACTTAATAGCCATTGGCTGAGCTTGGCATTGTCCAATAGGGAGCCCGCAAGAGCAAATAGCAAGGGGGCTCGCCCAAGAGAAAGAGGGGGCTGATTTTTGCAAGGCATTATCACACACACACTCACACAATCTCATGTGTGAAGAAAGAGAAGACTATCTCTTCCCAAGCTTTAATGGAGAGCTCATCACCTACTCCAAGCTTGTGAGATAGAAGCCTACATCGACACACTCTTGGCTTGTGGATGCAAATCCAACCAAGAGCCAAGCTTCAATGCATGCTCATATCCTCTACCAAGCTAATTGCTAAGCTAAAGCTATGCTAATATGAGTGATTATGTGAGGAGATGTACATCTTTCTCGTAAGATACTCCTTCTTCCTCTCAATCTACTCTCATACCCTGCTAGCTCTCACCATCTTCGAAGGTGTGTGAGGTCTTGGGTCTGAGAACGGGGATAATTAAAGGTGTGTTTACTAAGTGTTTTGCTTAGTGCATGAAGCTTTCATCTTCATTGCACTAGCTAGTCTTGAAGAAACACAAAGAATTGTATTGTCCAATGTCTCTCTTGATGGGAGAAACCATAATACAAAGCCTTTTGGAGGGGGGACCGGCTCCATGCAAATCCGTCCTCAACTGTTGTCAATAACTTAATTTCTCTCTTTTTTGAAAGTATTGTTGATGCTATCTAACTAGGTGTTATGCTTTTTGTTGCTCTCTCCACCCAAGCACTCTTGTAATTCTCATTAGGAATCTATTCTAATGAAATGCCCACTATGTTCATGCTAATTTTCGCTACAAATAAGTTTTTAGACCATTAAATGCTACATAAATTGACTATGAGGATGAAGAATCTGAGTTAAATCTTAGTGCAAATGTGGAGACAAACCGTTCAGGGCCCAGTGGTACCCCAGGTGACAATCTATCCAAGGGAGCAGAAGACACAAGAAGCAATTCATCTAGTGACTCTTCACTAGGGATCGGTTGTAATAAAAAATTAGACAAGAAGAGTAAGAGTTATAAGAGGCGACGATATCGAGCAAATGTGCGTGCAATAAATGAAAGGAAATTTTTAGCAGAATGGCTTAATTATATAGGGACATGTGATGCTCATTGGAAGCCTTGTTGATCTATGTTGATCATCAAGCCTTGTTGTATCTAGTAAATAAACTTTGTTCCACGAGAAGAATTACACGATGGTTGTTAATTCTCCTTGAGTTTGATTTTACCGTTGTGGTGAGACTTGGTAAAAGACATGTCATGGCGGATCATTTGTCTCGCATACCCAATGGTGAAGCCCCTACTGGAGTCAATGATGAGTTGCCCGATTTTTCTCTATTCCTAGTCGAAACCATACGTGAATGGAGTGAGAAGATTGTGAACTTTCTAGTTAATGGTTTTCCACCCAAAGGCTTGATGATCAACATAGATCAACAAGCCTTGTTGATCTATGTTGATCATCAAGCCTTGTTGTATCTAGTAAATAAACTTTGTTCCACGAGAAGAATTACACGATGGTTGTTAATTCTCCTTGAGTTTGATTTTATCGTTGTGGTGAGACTTGGTAAAAGACATGTCATGGCGGATCATTTGTCTCACATACCCAATGGTGAAGCCCCTACTGGAGTCGATGATGAGTTGCCCGATTTTTCTCTA
The DNA here is from genome assembly GCF_014529385.1 of Adiantum capillus-veneris. Classification (NCBI taxonomy): domain Eukaryota; kingdom Viridiplantae; phylum Streptophyta; class Polypodiopsida; order Polypodiales; family Pteridaceae; genus Adiantum; species Adiantum capillus-veneris. The sequence continues at coordinate 78,226,794 of NC_140935.1, read as the reverse complement.
TTCCTAGTCGAAACCATACCTGAATGGAGTGAGAAGATTGTGAACTTTCTAGTTAATGGTTTTCCACCCAAAGAGCTTCGTAAAGACATAGCTCAAAAACTTTAAAAGAATGTGAACCTTACTCTCTCATTGCAGGAACTCTCTACAAGCTAGGGAAGGGTGATATTCTTAGACGTTGTGCCCGTGAGGATGAGTATTTATACATACTGCAAGAAGCCCACATGGCTATAGCCGGAGGACATTTCTCAGGGGAACTAACAGCTAGAAAGGTGTTGCAATCAGGCTATTGGTGGCCTACCTTATTCAAGGATGAATCACTTTTTGCAAAAGGATGTGATGAATGCCAATGTTACAAGATCACACAATGAAAGGAGAAGATGCCCTTACATCCTGTTAAAGTGACTCAACCATTTGAAAAATGGGGTTTGGATTTGTAGGCCCAATTAGTCCGGCAGCTCGTAGCACTCAATCTCGATATATTATCGTTGCCACTAACTATGTGACAAAGTGGGTGGAAGCCAGAGCGACACGTAAGGTTGATGCGAGGTCAACTGTCAAGTTTCTCTTTGAGAACATTATTACAAGATTAGGTTGTCCCTTTGAGATTGTTAGTGACAATGGTACTCATTTTATAAATGGAGTAATAAAAGAACTCACTACCAACTTTATGATAACTCACCATAAGTCCACACCTTATTATCCACAAGCAAATGGCCAAGCTGAGAGCACCAACAAGACCTTAATCTCTATCTTGACCAAAACGGTGGAAGCTCATCGCACAGATTGGGATTTAAAGCTTACATCAGCTCTATGGGCTTATCGTACTGCATACAAAGTTGCCATTAATTGCACACCGTTTAAGATGGTGTATGGCCAAGAAGCAGTTATGCCATGGGAGTATGTCGTTCCTAGTCTTCGAGTAGCTTCTCAAGAAGGTTGGGATGGTAACCCCTTAGTTCAGCGATTATATATCCTTAAAAGGCTAGATGAAGAGAGGCAATTAGCTGTGAAAAATGCACTTGTGGAGAAAGATAGGAGGAAGAAATGGTTTGACCGTCATCTTAAGAACAAAGATATCAATGTTGGTAATAAAGTCCTTATGTATGGAGTACGTAACAAAAAGAAAAAGTTGAAATATGCGGGAAAAGGACCATATAGAGTATGTGAGATCACCCAAAAGGAACCATTCGTGTGGAGACTCTTGATGGAGTTGAAACCATTGGATTCCTCAATGGGAGAAAATTTAAAAGATACTATGATCCTTTAAGCCAAGAGGAGCTACGTGCCATCCATACAAAAAAGGTAGCCAAGGCACAAATAGAATTGAAGAAGATACAAGCTCAAGCTAAGGCTAAGGAGCAACAACAACGCATAAGACAAAAACGAGAGGCTAATCTTGGAGTTACACATGCATTCCACGTTGAAATCGACGAGGATTGGTTGGACTCTGACACACCTCTACGATACCCTATTGAGCTAAACAACACCTATGGAAAAGTGCTATATAACGCCTTATTGGACACGGGTGCTAAATATAATCTGCTATCATATGGGGTGTGGTGTCAGTTAGGGAAGCCACTATCTGAGAGTATTATCCAAGTCAAGGATGTCAACAAGAAAAAAACTGCGGTTTTTGGAATCTGGCACACTTCTGTCAGTTATGACAATGGGGTGGTAGCTCAAGACTTTTTGGTCATGCCTGTTGGAACTATGGAGGGTAATATAAACCTAGGAAGCACGTGGATGATAGCCACAAATGCACTATTGATTGGGGGATAGGGGGTGTCACAACGCAGAAACCAACTCTTAGCCCTGCCATTCAAGCCATAGTCCCTGAGATATTACCTCTTAAGGAAATAAAACCCAAAACATTGCATGTCCAAGAGGTTGAACCATATGTCCCCATAGTCCAACTCTCTAGAGCTTCAACTAATGTAGTTGAAATAAAGCTTAAGACACACAAGACCCATCCCAATATAACAAAGAAAACATACAAGTGGGTCCCTAAAGCTTCTTTAGCGACCATAGCTAGTGCTAAAAGATAGGAGCCTCGTAATAGATGTCCCATTCGCCCCAAGAAATGTAAAGAAACGTTGCATTGGATTCCTAAAAGACTATTGGAATCCCAAGGCTACTATAAAGGAAATGATCAAATCTGGGTGCCAAAACGTAAATTGTGCCCTTACTTGTCACCGGGCCCATGTGAGCTCAATCCTGTGGCTCCAAAACAAATTGAAGATCGCGGAAAGGAAAAAATCACGGAATGCTACACACCCGCTCCAGAGCTAGTTTGGGTACCGAAGAAAGAACGATTTGTTCCACCTAGCTCAGGATATATGGAAATTAAGTGAAGCTTCTTGCTCTTCATGTAGTTCTTATACGGAAATAGAAGCTTTGACACAACCTCCACCCACCATTGTACATATCCATACAAACAAAGAAGAGTTTGCACCTCCCGTTGTAAGTTCACCACCTACAACAACGTTTCAAATAAAATCATGGGAGAGTACCTTACCACCCTTGCAACTAGATGAAATGCATAGGGCGATCGAAAACTATTGGTTAAATCCTTCACCCATAACAAATCGGAACAATTGGTTTCAAAAGGTGACGACATCATTCCAAAAGGTATGATCTACCCAAGGAAGGGGGAGTGTTTGCCAACATCCATCATTCACTTGCTTCCCTCTCAACCTTCCTCCCTGACCTCTCAATCTCCAATCTTAGGGAATGTATATATAAAGCCTTATACTTACAAAAACAAGATAAAAAAGTAAAAGAGCAAGAGCCATAACACAAAATCATAAAAACACATTATGCACAAGAACATGTCCCTTGTAATATTTTCACTCTAACCATCATCTATTTGCGTGTACAGATATGGCTAGTATGCTAGGGTCATCCACTCCTGCCTTGGATGAGAGGTACCTTCGTTACTTTTCACAAATGTTTCACATGGTCTTTCCGGTGCTTGCCTGTGAATGGGATTTGGTAGGTATACTAGCGTGTGAGAGGAATTTCGAGGAGTTAGAATGGTTGATATGTCTCTTGACCACGACTGATCCATACTTAGTAGAGAGTGTATCTCCCATTGCACAAGCCTATCCTTTTGACCAAGATGACTATAGGCGTCTAGTGACCTTTTTAGTAAACATTGGTGCCTCTGATGATGAACAACATTTACATGATTATACGGATGGCACATATGGTCTCACGGATGATGACTTTGTTTTTGTCGACGACAAGGATAGGGGTTGCAATCTCTACAATATCCTATTACCTTGACTCTCTAGGGGAAGTGCAAATAATTAGGTTAGGGTTCCTTATGTTTTTTAATTGTGTTCAATACGTTTTGGTACCTTTTCCCATTGATGTGCCTCCTAGAGGTATTCTTTGTGTTTCCCAGTGTGTACAGGAACGTGTTGTTGTTGTTAGTATTTGGACCTTCATGGAATCTTTCTCTCGTTCACACTTCAAATCAAGCACTACCATCAACACAAACAAGTGTTTCTTGTCCATTAGCATTGCCCCTTATCTTTTTGCATCCATGTTTGTTTATTTTAATTGTGATTGGTAGCATAATATTCAACGCATTTTCTTAGTATCAAACATTAAATTCACTATAATTTTTGTCATAATCACTTGTCTAGGTTTAAAAATCAAGCAGTTTGACTAAGCTAGTTTGACCAAGCTAGGTGTTAGAGATCTTCTCTTAATACCATGGGGAATGCCTTCCTAATAATCTATGGTTACTTAGGTTCTTAATCCGATTTAGACAGCATTGTGTGCAATGTACTATGGCTTTCTAGTGGGCTTAGTCCCTATTGACCTTTAGTTTAAGTATTATAAAGGGAGTTTACTAGTGTGATGAGCCTAGGGAGGGTAACAATGTTATATGACCCCCTAAAGTTACAAAATTAAAATGTTGAAAACGAACAAACAAAAAAATCAAAGTGCCACAATGTAAAATCTTAAGTTGGAAGAGAAACCTCAGCTTGAATTTGTACTCCACTCATATGTATTGCCTATGGTACTAGAGCCCTAGAGGTTCCCAGTGTGGGCGCTTTTCCTTGAAAAGAAAAAAACTCGAAGCATACAAAATAAGCACGCACATCAAAATTGAATCACTGTGAAAAGACTTTGGGGGCTCAAAGAAAAGTAAATAAGTCAGGCAATGATTTCATGAGAATTCCTTTTATCGTAGCTTAACTACGAGGTCTTCTAGGTATAGCCTCTAAGGCCCTCAGACATGAAATACTTGGCTCTCGTGATTAAACAACTTAATTGACCAGAGAAAATTGAGAAGCTTGCCCATGGTATTAATAGTCAATCTTTAGTGCCTTTCAACCGTTAAATTAGCTACCTTAGACTTCTTTAATTTTTTATCTTTACAACTGTTTATGCGTTTGATTATATTGCAATTTAATGTATATTGCTAACAAATGGTTTAAAATTCAGTTACCAATCAAATTGTTTGCCTACAATTGTATATGCTTTTTAATTGTACATGAGAATGCAATTACTGTTCCAATGTTGTTTGATTTTGCAGTGACTGAAGAAGGCTAAGGACATTCATCTCAAATGCTCTTCCACCTCAACGAACGAGCTTCAACTCAATAGCTTCCGAGGACAGAATCTACATCAAGAAGGGGGGCATGTTAACCCTCACGCACATTCCTATCACCTAAGACGGACGTCGTATTATTTATTTGGTAGAGTCAGGTACTGGGCTTGTCGCTCCAATAGGAAAAGGGTAAGAGGGATCGCCGATGAGAGGCGCACTCTAACTGGAACATTCAAGGGATTAGTTGGCTAAGCATGGACGCCCAAGTGTGAATGGGGCGAGCTCATATAAAAGTCAACTAAACCTAAAATTCACTCATTCTTTCATTTGTGCAATTGAAGAGTGCTCTTGCTCCATCTCCATCTTCTTCTTCTTCATCTCTTTGTGTGTGTGTGAATGCGAGAGAGAGAGAGAGAGAGAGAGAGAGAGAGAGAGAGAGAGAGAGAGAGAGAGAGAGCATTGCAACGGCGGCACGACGACGGTTGAGTGCAGCGTAGCGGCGTCTCCCTCTCCTTCGCGATGAGGAATCCTCTACGACAACAAGCGCAGAGCGGTGAGTGACACACCATCGTCATCTTTGAGCTTACTAGTTTAAGCTCGTTGCGTGCTTGGAGCCATTTGTGGCTCACATACAGTGTATTGGAAAGTTCCTTGCATTGACATGTGCGACAGACGCGCACAAAGGCCTAGCACCTAGTAGTGCAATCAAGAGCTAATAACATTAGGACTAGGAAGTATAGGTTTTTTCTTTGAAGCCAAAAGGGAGATTGAGTAGTATGGAGTAGGGGTTACCGACTGAGTTTTATTGGGAAAGAAAGCAAAAAAAGTGAGATGCGCTTAGTAAGGGTAGCATACAGGTGCTGTGCAAAGCACGGATGCATAGACTCCATTGGGGGGGAATGTGATTGCTTGTCAAGGTGCCTTGGAGTTGCTGAGGAGCTAGCAGGAGCAAAGGTTGTGGAGTTGTGCGGGGGACTAGTTTTGTTAATGCAAAGGATTGTAAGACCTTGCAACTTGATGCGATAGCTGAGTGGTTATGAGAGTGGCGGTTGTGCATGATCGGGGTCAAGTTTAAATCCATTGCCATCATTTTTAGGAGGAAGGATGGTAAGGTACTCCATGGAAGGAGAGGATGGGATTCAAAGGCATCTCGTAAAGAAATGAATTAAAAAAAAAACAGAGCTAGTATGTGCCTACGGTTTTGGAAAAAGAAACATAAGGAGAATCAAATGCTGATTCTTTGTCTCGTTGGCAAGGCGAAGAAGCACGAGGGCATGGTGCCCACAGGATGCAACACTCGTCCGCATATTCAACAGTTGCGTGTTGGGAGTGCCCATGCTCACCTCCCCTTGCCTCCCATCCAACTCCTTCAGGATTCTATTAGAGTTCGCGTCATACAATTGGCAGATCTTCACTACATGCACCCGCTCTCTCTCATGTCGGCCCCAACACTACCACTATTCGAATGCATCCATCCACCTGTGTCTAGCTTAGGCATGCGCAGGCTTGCCTTACGACACACATCACATAGTGAAATTGTTTTTTATATTGCAAGCTGTATAGAATGGACACTAACAGGGTGTTAGTGTGATGGATAGCGCATGATACCCAACCCTATAGCGTCCGACGTCTATGGTTCGTACCCAACCTGGATATAAGTTTTAGGGAAGACTTCAAGGAATCTTGAAGGCATCATGAAGATTCATGCAAATTGAATTAGAAGCGACCCATATGAAGTTCTGACAAGTTCGACGAAGTAAAACATTCTCTCTCCACCCCATATTGGCTTGTCACTATTTAAATTCATTCATTAACTAGATTCCTCCATAGGAACCTCAAAAGCCCACTTTTGCTTTCCACGCCAAGTTTACCTCCAATAAAGGGATCGAGGGATTTGAACTCGCCCACTTACTCATTGCATTTTCAAGCCTACCTCCTTAACCACTCACGCTACACGAGCTCCACTAAAGCCCTACCTCCCCCAACAAATGGGAAAAAGGCTTGTGCACTCAGCTCTACTTCATAATCAGCGCATGCCCTTGCAACTTGAGGCCAATTGTCACCTGTACTACTAGGATTCATTGTCGCCTCATGCTAGGAGCAACTGCCAGTTGCCTCGTGTTTCACAACCCCCCCCCCCCCCCCCCCCCCCAAACCGTCGTCGTTGTTGCTCGCTCCCTAGCAACGCTGTTAGACCTCACGTCACCTCCAACTTAACATTTGTAAACTCAGGGCATCTCTCTTGATTCCGCCTTTTTATGGGTTTTTTCAGGATCGTACCCACATATTTCTAGAGAAGATCAAAGATGCCTTTGGAGATTCTCTCTCTCTCGCAAAAAAAAAGAGCAGCCTTATTTTGTCGACTCTTCCAACTTCCAAGAAGCCCAGTCAAAGCAGCACTCACAATCTCGAAGTCGTTGAGCTACACCGGCATTACTCCTGCATTTTGACCAAATAATAGAAGCACACAAGCTCTCCATCACCGTTCTACGAAAGCAGTTTGTGTAGACCGGACCGGGTAGAAGCGGCGGCAGACAAATAGAGGCTCGCGGCAGCGACGTTACTTTGGTTTTCTCTGCGCAGCACAACAGATTGGGGTTTCTGGGACGGCGACGATCTTTTCTCTTTTCCTGCACTGCTGACGCGACTACGGCAGACATACAGGGGATTGCGGAATGTGAATTAGCATGTGAACCAAGAATTAACCTGCACAGTGTTTTCAACAAGAAGCGTGCACTTCCGCAGCCTGCAGATATGCATCCCCAATCATCACAACCCCCTTCCAAGTCCCAGGCTTTCTCGGTAGCCCAACAGGCAGTTGAAGCGCTAGGACGTGGCTACGACGTTACTTGTGACTTGTGGCTCAGTTACTGCAAAAGTGGGGAGCGCTTGATCGCCAATGACAATAGCAGCTCTACCCAAGACCTCCACCTTCCTGGAAATATTCTCATTCCTAATGTTTCTACATCTATAAAATGTGACAAGGGAGACCGTACAAGGCTCATAACAGATATCCTTACCTTCAATGAGGTGCTCACTTAGACCATATGGGCATTTTAGCATGACCAGATGCTTTTTTGTTACTTTTGTATAGGAAAAGTAGTTTTTCTCAGCTTACCGATGTTGTTAAGGTCGTGGTACCAGATGTCGGAGCGGTTCAATCAAGATCTAGCAATTTCGGGAAAGATACCCCTTGGTCACTTCAACGCAATGTTTAATTTGTCAGGCTCATGGCAAAAGGATGCATCTTCGGTCAAAGCGTTAACTATGAATGGGGTGTTTATCAATCTTTATAATGTGGAGCTTCCTAGGACACAATTAACTTTGAAGGAAGAAGTTAAGGCTGCAGTTCCTTCATCTTGGGACCCAGCAGCATTGGCAGGGTAAGCTGCTTTTCTTTGCTGTTTTTTTAATGCTTGCTTGCAAGTGTTATGGGGCTGCATGTTCATGACGATTCATGCAATTTAATGGCATTTTTGTGAGCATTTTGTTTAATGTGTTTTGTTGATGGAAAATGCGTTATTCTCAAAGAATTTTGGCGAGCTCAAGGTCGATTTTGAGGTTGAGGGCAAGAGTTGTCCCACTGCGTGGGGCAGGTTTGTCCTTGGGTACCGTGCCTTTTGTTTTTTTTTTGTTTTTGGTTTGCCGAGACCGTGTCCTCTTATTTGTGGCAATGGGTACCACATATCAGAGGACTCAGTTTGCCCCTTCTCAAGGAAGAGGGAGCTTCTTTACTTGATCAGGAGTATGTGAATTATTTGCCGAGTACTTACTGTGAGTTCTGGATACTTTTGAGATAGGCTTTAGAAACATTTTGTGCGGCTAGTGCCGCTCTTATCAATTGGAGCAAATCGCATGGCATCACTTTTGGAGTGCAGGAATCTGGCTACGGCTGGCAAATATAGTAGGTTCTTCCCTTGCAGTTTTTTGCCCAGCTTTCTGGCATGTTACAGATCAGCCCGAGCGTTCTTTACGGACTTGTTCCCCAAGCCGGTTCCTTTGGTGTCATCTTGTGTATCAGATATTGATTGCACATTGTAGTTGTGGGTATATTCTCTTCAACAGAAGTACAAAGAACAATTCTGATGAAGATTTTAAGGAAGCAAGTTACAATAGTGGGAGTATATGTGCTCTTCTGAGTGTGTATGCAGCTTGACATATTGTATTGGATTGTACCTACAACAGGTTTGATCTTTGCAAATGCAAAGGAATGGCGGACATTCGGTTTGATCTTAGGGAGTTTGCTTGAGTAGCTAGGTTTTCTTTTGGACCCCGACGGCTTCTTTGGCAAACATGATCCTTAGGCGATGACCTTTTAGGTTTTCCTATTCTTAGTAGTCCAAGTTTATTGATGGTGTGATTCTCTTTGAGTCGAGTTCCTTGAGATTCAGGTTTTGCTATTCAGCTATTACAAAGGAAGCAGTTTTACTCCAGGTTGTCTTAGATTTCTTTTTGGAGGTACTTATTCTCTTTTCCTAGGATTGAGCAGGAAGGGGGCTTCCTATCTTGGGGGGAGTTCTCGGCTTTAGCTCTAAAGCTTTGAGTCACAATGTTTGCTCTGATCTGACGTGGGGTTGAGTCAGTTATTACCTTAGAGTATACTTTTGAGGATACTTCTCTTTCAGAGAGGGCTTCCAAGTTATTCTCTTCAATCAACTCCCAGTGCTTCATTCCATGGAGTACCATACACGGTGTCTTTTAGGTCCTTGGTTTCCTTGCCCATTTCATGTGGCTTTGGATGGTGTGCTTTATACCACAGTGCAGTTAGCACCTTGACAAATGTTCTTCTTTAGCCATTTTGGTGGTTGCTTCGTCTTTCGGATTTGTGGTGCGAGGGTTGCTCTTCCAAGTGCATCCGAGCAATAGTTCCTATGCCTTGTCTTCCAGATTGGTCCTTGGAGATTGTACCATCTAGGACACACCTATTTCCCTTATCCTTAGTTTGACATGTTGTTTCGTACAGGTGGATAGTGGTCCTTCTTGGACTAGGAACTAGTTACACTAAGCCATGAAATTTTTTACAGTGGGAGACGGTCTTCTTGGTTCTCCGAGATTTGGTTCCAGGTTCCACATGTTTATTTTCTTTCGGATTCACCTACCTTGGGTGATCCAGTTACACATGCAGAGACTATTGGAGAGTTATAATAGTTATCCATGGTTTGGGTGTTCTCCCTCCAGAGGGAGATGTAGAGCGAGCTTGGGAGTTAGTTTTCGGGACTACTTCCTTACAATTCTAGTTGCTCCCTTTCTATAGCACCTTGTTCCTCTCTAACAGAGCTTGGGTGCAGGGTCTCTTGATCTTGCAGTATTAGCTATAGTCTCAGTATTGATGTGTGTTGTCACGTGCGCACTTCACTTGCGCTATGTGGACATGTTCTGCCAGACAGTCTAGCATGATCCAGTAACTCAGGACTGAGCCTGACACCTTTGTGAGCCTCTAGCAGGATGTGCATGCTCAGGCCGGTCACAGTTGCATTACCCTCTCTTGCACAATACAGTTATTCCAGCATGTAGGCATTTCCACCGCATGGATCGGTTTTGCGACTGCATGTGAAACACCTCTTATAAGGTCATTTGTTCAATAAGTGACTGTAGCCATTTATTCCAGAATCATGGGGTTTCCTTTATGCTTGCTCGACCAAGCCTCATGCACCTATAAAGGCAACCCTTGGACGCTACAAGACAGCATATGAATGCAGTCTCTTTCACTCTCACTCACAGTTTGCATTCCACTCTCTTGTTTGGGTCATTGCACATTCTCTCATGAAGCACGGAACCACCTCAGGCTTCTCTAGCGTTTCTCTCAAGATCAGCCCAGGGTTTTCAACATCAGAAGACCAGGGTTTCAACCCATAAAACCAACGTTTTCAGATTAGCCCTGTACCTCGCCGTATCGCACCCTTCCCGGTTTCAGATCCTCGCCGCATCCACTATCAGCACTCAGATCAGCCTAGGGTTTTCAATTTCAGCACAAACCAGCCAGTGTTTTTGCAGATTCAGATTCAGCCAGCTAGCGTCTTGCATTCTCAGCCTCGCATGCATCGGCGGTTGCAGATCAGCCCTGTAGAACCGCCACAGTAACTGATCTCTAGCAAAAGTACCTAGTATTAGATTTCAGCCTTGACATCGTTGTCGATGTCAACACCATCGTCATCTTCACCGTCGTCGTCGTCATCGTCATCGTCGTCATCAAGTACCATAGCATCAATACCCATTAGCATCAACATCTCGGCATTCAGTCATTGTATGAGCATTTGTGCAAGAAAAAAGAAAGTACTTGCTCCGGAAACAGAGCAAGGGGGCCCTTGAGGGTTGGGACCCGACATCCCTATGTTGTCTCTTTTCTCTCTCTTGTCTCTCTTTCTATCATTTCAGTTTAGTCTTTCAAGCATAGGCACATGGGGACGGGGACGGGTCTTGGGGACGTGGCGGGTCCCGGAAATGGGGACGTGGCAAAACAAGGGACGGGGGACGCGATAGGGGACGTGTTTTAAAAAACACCGTGCCCGACCCAAAGGAAAGGACCAAGATTCGGAGGCACATCAATGTCTACAGGAATGGAAAGGGAGAAATTTGTCACATGCTTGATGCACAAGCATCTCGCTTTGAGATGAGAAGTGCTCTTCGGTGGGAGGAGTTTGGGGCGGGATTGGGCGGTTTATAGGATTTGGCTATTCGCATTCTTAGCCAAGCATGCACTACGAGTTGCTTGGAGCAACTTTGGAGTGTGTATGCTCATGTTACCTCAAAGAAGAGGAATCTTCTTGATGTGCAGAGAGCCAATGATCTCATATATATCTCATCAAATTTGAAGATGCTTTCCAAGTCAGACCAAAGTGATGATTTCGCGGAGTGGGCACTTGCAAAGGATGATCCTATCCCAGAGACACAAATAGATGCAGAGGGAGAGATTGAGACAACACCACTTGAGGATGATTTTTGGATCAAATGGACTATGCAGAGCCAGTTGTCATTCAGTTGGCACCATGGGCCAACATGTAGAGTCTAGACCTCTTGAGTCTTGAGTCTTGACTCTTGACTCGAGTCCTTCCCTTTTTTTGACTCCCATTTATGCTAAACTCTACTTATCCACTCTTCACTTGTACATCATTATATTTTGCCCTTGGCAAGGATGATTGATGCTTGATCACCACACCAACGGAGTTGCACACCGCACGCCCATTGTTATATTTTGGTATTATGTAATATGAGCACAAAACCCACTTTTTCTTTGCAATCTTGTGCTCTTAGTGTTCACTGTTGTCCCAGTATTAAATTTGCAAAGAACTGAGCCTAGACATCCTCTTACCATACGAATTCCAATGCCGACCACTACCCATCTGCGGGTGAAACTACCGTTCACATTGGCCATACAATGTCCGACCGTTTGCTACTTCAAGAAGAGGGTCTTAAAAATAAAACAAAACCCATTGGAAAGAAACCAACAATTAAAGTTAGCAGTTGCCACGTCCTCGTGACATAGTTAACAGCTGCCACGTGCCCGTGACAAAAAACGCTAGAAGCATGGACTGTATGGCGATACTTGCTTGAAGGAAAAAGCTAGGGCTGTTGGGTTTCCGCGGTGAAGCTTGGAGATGGAAAACGCTAAGGGAGTCTGCTTGAGGGAAAATCGCCCCAAGGGGTTCTTGCTTGAGAAGTTGCCTGTTGAGCGGTGGAGCTCCTGCTGCCTCTTTTGCCAATTAGTGCTAGTCTAGGTTTGCTTATATACAAACTTACTCCATTTGCCCTACCTACTTTCCAACAAAAGTCACTTAAATTAATAAGTGAAAAATGTCAAAAATATGAAAATAGGCTAAATGCATTGGAAAATTCCCCTGAAGGATTCTGATTGGAATGCTTATGATCATGCTATGTGCAACCAGAGGATATGCATCTATACTAAGTGACTGGGCATGCACGGTCTACGAATAGACTCACAAAAGTGCCAGATCACTTCTAATCCAGACTGACTGGACTGATTGAACCCTTGTCGTGCTGTAGCTTGTCCACGGACACATAGGGTTGGATGTGTCATGTGACACCTTGGTTGTCCCATTCTTTAGACTTCCTGTAGATACTTGGAGATTCTGGCATGTGGTATATGACAGAGGTGCAGGTTTCGGACTCTTTCCTCAAGAGGTGGAGCACCTTAGAGTTGGGAACTAATCTAGATACCATTAGCTTATGCCTTTACCCAGTTTTGATGCATTCTCTTGGAGCGGTCAACAACAATATCTTCTACAGATGCTGGTGGTGTAACTTGTAAGTTAGTTGCGTTGAGGAGATTCTTGTTGGAGCTGGATTTACTTTCAACGGACAAAATAGTACTTTCCGGATGTCTTGCAGAGGTAGTGGTTAAATGGTATACTGGCTAGGTTCTATTTGACCTTGGAGATTCCTATAGCAGATATTCTCGTCCACGAAGCCCTCTCTTTACAGTTGCAGATTGCTCACTCCAGCTTCTTGGTCCATCTTCCTTTCGAAGAGTTGAGAGGGGGTGTTAGAGTTGAGGCATCTCTCTGGATTCGTCCAGTTTCTCCCATGGACCGGTGTTAGGGAGTGAGGACTGTTTCGTGGTTGTACCTGGCCAATGTGAGGCTGTTTTCTCATGTCAGGTTGTGTTTAGCCATGTTTAGGCTTGGGTTTTGGCTTGGTTCCATGGCCATTTGTGCTCCTGCAGGGTGGGAGTATTTTCCCCCAGCCTATGTATATTTTTCCCCTGAGCTCTATGGGCATCCAGTGCCCTCTCCTAAGCTCCTCATATTTTTTCCCCTTTTTTCAAGGTCGTGGGGGTTGGAGGACTGGGTCGGGCAGCCAGCTTTTGGGCCTATATTTATGTGGGGGTGGGGGGTGTGTGTGTGCCTATTTAAATGTAGGGGGAGGTCACCGCTTATAGCACGCAATAGAGCCCAGAGGGGGGCACCCTCCCTTGGGTGCCTCTCAGGGGGCTTGTAGCAGATGCAGGGCAGCCAGCGTTTTGCTTTAGATCAGCCCAACGTTTTTGCTTACCAGATCAGCCCATCGTTTTTCATGGGCAGCGGATGCAGTGCTTGTAGATTGTCTCTACGGCGTAACAATTCCTTAGGGCTGAGGGCAGCCTTACACAGGCCTTGTGATCATGCAGTGGCAAGGTTTTTCATCCGAGATCCAGATCTAGATCTAGATCTACCCAAGAGGAGGTGCGTCAGATCTGCTCTCAGAGCATGTTGAAGATGGTACCCATGTGGAGACCGTGTGAGTGGTCTCGCGTGCAGGTTTAGGTGGCAGTGTCATTAGTAGTTGCAGTTGTGTGTACCTCTGGACTCTCCATTGGCATGTCAGATCTATGCCGGACCACCCTTGGTCACTTGTATGAGCAGCTTGTTATCAGCATGGAGATCCTTTCCAGATCTCTCTCTCTCTCTCTCTCTCTCTCTCTCTCTCTCTCTCTCTCTCTCTCTCTCTTCAAAGGTGGCAGCGGTTGATGCAATGAAGACAAGAACTAGCTCGTGATCCGGTGGACACCTCGACTCTGATCCAGAACACCTGCAAGCCACATACATGAACAAGGCAGCTTGTTATCAGCATGGAGATCCTCTCTCTCTCTCTCTCTCTCTCTCTCTCTCTCTCTCTCTCTCTCTCTCTCTCTCTCTCTCTCTCTCTCTCTCGTCAAAGGTGGCAGCGGTAGATGCAATGAAGACAAGAACTAGCTCGTGATCCGGTGGACACCTCGACTCCGATCTAGAACACCTGCAATGCCACATACATGAACAAGACACACCTGTGGAGTAGAGAGATCACTGAGGTAGCAAGAGACAGGACGTGTATGTGTGTGTGTGTATGTGTGTTGGAGAGAGAGAGAGAGAGAGAGAGAGAGAGAGAGAGAGAGATCTCCATGCTAATCACAAAGCTGCATATACAAGTGTCCCTGGGAGGTCTGACATAAATGCTACATACCCTCAATGGAAAGCTCCTTGACACACAACACCGCCACTGACATTGCCAACTGCTCTTGCACATGAGACGTCTGGCAATAACTGGGAGCCAACTGAGCAAGTACGGGGAACAACGGATCTAGACCACCGCTACAGCATGTGGAACTGATTGGCTGCCCATTTGGCTGCGTCACTCTTCGTCTAATGCTTGGTGCTGGCTGCCCAGAAACAAAGATTTTTGAGGCTGCCCAAAAACGCTAGGGCTGCCTGTCAGGTATAGCAGAACGATTTAAGGATTTTACTCAGATCTAGTACCTCATACAAACACAAGGCTACTTTACTTGAGAGAATTGAAGTTTGAACTGAACACAATGAAAGAGAGAGGCAGAGAGAGAGAAAAGAGAGATGACACCTCCACACAACGGCTGGGCACAGCCACAAAACAGCAAGTACTTACTTTTATTACTTGCACAATTCTGAAATTCTCTGTATGGTGAGGAATTGCAAAAACGCTAGGCTGGATCTGGTGCAAAAACACTAAGGCTGATCTGATGCAATGGCCTGGCTGCGAATATTGTGGCTGAAAACTGTTGGTGCTGGCTGCCTCTGCGGGTACTTGTTATGATGCTCAAGGGAGAGCCCAAGGCTCACATAAATAGGCTTAAGTGATGGTTGAGCAACATTTGGACACCATGACTCCACTTAAAAGAGGCTTATCTATTGATAAATTAACAAAATTGACTTAAGGGGCTGTTGTTATGTCTAGATGCTTAAGTGACTGTACTGGGCAAGTGAGGGTATGCAACTATCAACCCGTTTGGGCATGCAAGTTCTCTGAGAGGCTCACAAAGGTGCCATATCAGATCCCTAACTAAGATTGACGTTGACATGTAGCAGTATCTTGTCCACGTGGCTCGAGTGCTATGGGCATGTGACACTGTCCCCCTTTGCTGTTGCCTTTCCTGGTCTCTTCATACTACCCTTAGGGCACCTAGGTAGGGCGCCCCCCTCTCGGGCTGAACTGTAATACCTCAAAAGCTCCCCTAGAGGCCCATATATAGGCCTCTCCTAGCTGATGCTGACTGCATATCTGGCATCCCATGACCCTAAAATAGGGGAGGAGGAGAATTACGAACTCTCGCTGCTATTTCCCCCCCCCCCCCCCCCCCCCCCCCCCCCCCCCCCCCCCCCCCGACCCCCCCGACCCCTGCGCACTGCTCTCATCTTGACGCCCTCTCCCGCTCCAGCTCGCCCCTTGCAGCTCGCTAGCCCTACCAGCGCGCTGCCCCTCCTGCTCGTCCTCGTAACCTGCCAGCACCCGCCCCGAAATCCCACCCCATTTTTTCACCTCCCATCCCGCCTCCTCATCCTCTGCCCCTTGTTTGCTCAAGGCGGGATGCTGCCTCTCGACCTCGACTTGACATCCTCACAATCGCTCTTCCTTGGTTCGTCATCGTAGCATCAGACACATATGGAGGATTCTGCTCCGCCAAAGAGGGACTGGACGGAAGCCCCCTCGCTTGCCCCCGCGGAACCCATTATCCGACTTGCTCTCTCGCCGATAGAGCAAGCGAGCCCAGAGGCAGAGGTGGCGCACCTTCAGGCCACCTCTGTTCTATGCAAGATCATCGGCACCCGACCTAGCCGAGGGGAGGTGCGTGATCTCCTCCAAGCCCGCCTTTTAGCAGAGGTGGGCAAGATTATCGACGTTCAACTTCTTGGATGTGGCTACTACCTGATAGAGTTTGAGACCCCCGAGATGGTGTCCAAGGTCATTGCTAGGAGCCTCCTGGCCATCCGAGCAGTTTCGAGCTCATTTTCCATAGTGGCGCCATGGTTTCGAGCTAGCTACCGTTGTTCTAGTTGAGGAGGCAGACCTTCCCATCTCAGTTTGCTTCCTCGGCCCGAGGAGAGAGTACCTTCCGCTCTTGTCTAGGATTGGTAAGAGATTGGGACTAACCTGGAGACACCTTGCATGGCAGCCTCTGTATAGCTGCCAAGGCAGCATGCATACCCACAATATGCGGCTGGTTCGGAACACCCACACCCTCCCGAAGGTCATTCTACTACATCAGGTGAGTGGTGGTTGGCTCCGCCAGAGAGTGGAGTATTTGGGCCTCCCGAATGAGTGCTTCATTTGTCGACATATGGGCCATCTCGCAAAGGCTTGTCCATGGATGAGGCCTTGACCTTTACCTCAGACTCAGCCCCAGCCTCCTAAGGTTGGCCACCATCAACAAATAGAGACACATGGTACTCAGACAGATGCATCCTCCGAATCTGGGGCCCAGGCAGAGGAGGACTGGCAGCAGGTCCGTGGTCGGAGTCGCTAGGGGCCACCATGTCAGCCTGGCCCTCCGAGTGGTCGCCATGCTCTAGGCCAACAGCAGTGGGTTCTCACAGGGAACCGTTTCAATCCTCCTCAGTAGGATGAGGCCCCAGCTCCGCCCTCCACCTCAGCCTCACCACCGACAACCCCTCCTCCCCCCGAGTCCTCCTTCTTCCCTCTCCCCCCGCCTCTGTCCTCTTCCCCACCTCCTCCTATCCCCCTTGTTGCTTCCCGCCCCTCTGCTTCTCCATCCCCACCCACTAGCCCCCCTGCTTCCACTTCTATTCCCGCTCCTACCCCACAGCCGGCCCATGGGACAGGACCTTCCTCGGCCGCTAGGAGATCTCTTGGCAGCGCATTTGCCACGAGTCACCTGGCGAGAGCGAGACAGCCTTTCTTGCGACCCCCCCTTCTGGTGCATACGTCTCTCTTTACAGCAGTTCCTCGTGGACTAAGGAGCTTCGACATTCGTCGCAAGGGAGACTTCTTTGCCTACGACTTCACTCGATTCTTGGCGACCCTTCACCAGATTTTGAGGCGGCTTTTTTCAGAGTTCATGTACTGTTCCTTGTAGCTAGAGGGATAGAGGGCCTGGACACCGCGGTTGGCTTCTCTTTTCGCTTATGTGGCAAGGACCAGTCTGAGTGGACTCTGGACTCAATGATAGATTGGCTGCAGGCCCATGCCCTTGAGTTCTCCACACGGGAGACTTTGGGGTTACAGATCTGGTACTGACTTTGTGGCCATTGGCCAAGTTCTCAGTGACACCTTCAGACACGGCAGGATGTAGACACATTGTGGTACACTTCTTTGTTTACATGTAGAGTCCACCATGCTATGTATACATACACGAGGACTCTTGGACACAGGAGATTTTGCTGCGTACGACACACTCTTCTTGGGACTGGGTTGGACAGTCTTTGCAGTCACGCCTATCTCGGGGATGCTCGGATGCGGATTATTCCCCATCCAAGCCCGCCTCGAAGAAAGCGCGACTAGTTGTTGTTGTAGCATCGGTTCTTTCTCGTACGTATCCCATGAGGTAGGTGGGTCCCAGTTCCAGCGCCAGCGGGGTCGATTGCGTCAGGAGCTTCAACGATGCCTTGTAGGCAGAGAGATTGATCTCCTTGTGCTGCAGGAGCATCATCTTTGTGAGAGCCGCATTAGACGATGTGGTCAGCTTTTGCGTGGTCAATATGAGACATTTTGGTCAACTACATTTGGACCTGGTGGATCCAGGGAGGGGTATGTATGACTATTGTGGACTCATGGCAATAGGCCATTGTGGGCAGAGGTATTATTGTGCCTAGGAGGGCTCAGTGGATTACTATACAGGTTCAGGGTTGCCTCGTGGGCTTCCTTAACATCTATGCGCCCAATGTGGCAAGTGCACGTGTAGAGTTTTGGTCTCACATTGTAGAGTCTCTGCCGCATGCAGAGCAATGGTGCATTGGGGGTGACTTCAACATGCTGGAGGACCCCTCTGACAGGATTGGAGGTAGCCATGCTACTGTGCACGGGGCTGAGTTGGTAGCTTGGGAGAGCCTATGTATGACCTTGAGGATTTCGGATGTTTGGCAGCATTTAGGCTTTGTGAGGCCCTCGAATAGCTTGGCCTTCTCTCGCCTGGACCGCAGAGTAGGAGGAGTGAATCTATCTCGGATAGATCGCTTCTACGCCAGTGACCACATCTGTGACATGGGTGGATTTTTTTGCATTTTTTTTGGGACATCTTTTTCGGACCATGCACAAATGATCCTCACGGTGACAGACAGACAGAGGAGGGTGAGGCTTGAGCAGGATGCTATGCATTCCTGAGAGGATCTTGTTGGACTCAATGCTCAGAGAGCGAGTGGTGGCTCTTTGGACAGAGGGCTTGGACACGGAGGCCTCCCCTGCTGACAGAGTGGCCCTTGGACTTGCTAAGCTTGGTCGCTTCTTCCTCCAGGAGTCTACGGCTCTCGCTTGGCTGCAGCGAGGGAGGAGGAGAAGCGTCTCCCACGGGGCGTTGCTTCCTTACAGATGCTGTAGGAGCAGCACCCAGATAGTCCTTGGTTGGAGGAGCAGTTTAGTAGGCTTGTCAGGAGCTGGCCAGCACAGAGGAGCGGCGCCATGGGTGTGCTTTCCATCTACAGGCATCTCAATGGACACAAGTGGTGACAGAGTGACTAGGGCGTTCTTTGAGACGGTGGGACCTTGCCATGCGCACACGAGTGTCATCCTTTTGAGGAGACCTGACGAGCTAGTTACTTCAGAGCCAGAGGATATGCGTGCAGTTGCTACTGATTTTTACCGTACCTGTTGTCAGTAGAGCCTCAGTCAGAGCGTTAGGATGCATGCAAAGAGCAAGTTTGAGCACACATGCCTTGTCTTGTGACAGAGGAGATGCACCAGAGGCTTGAGATGCCTCCAAAGCTAGAGGAGCTCCATGAGGCTCTCAGAGCACTTCCCTGAGATAGTTGTCTATGTGAGGATGGCTTGACTCCCAGTTTTTTCTTGGAGTAATGGGACTTGCTTGGCTCATATCTTTGCAGTGGTTTTCAGTACATCTTGCACACAGGAGAGATACCTGACAGCATGAGTGAGCGCTTGATCTACCTGATTCCCAAGGAGGGAGGCTCCTTGGACAAGATTCGACAGTGGCAGCCCATCACCATCCTCAACTCAGCCTACAAAATTTTAGCCAAGGCTCTGAGTTTGATGATTCAACGACTTCTAGATAGCATGATACATGGGGCCCAAACAGGTTTTGTCAAGGAGCGCAGCATCCTTCATAACAATTTCACTTTTTGGGAGGTGTCTGCCCTCGCACGCCTCCGAGGTGAGGATCTGGTAGATACTTCTTCTCGATTTTGAGAAGGCTTACAACAGAGTTGACTGGGACTTCTTGGAGGGCACTCTACGTAGGATTGGTTTCTTAGACACTTGGATTAGAGACGTGCACACAGTCAGGTGCTTTTGGCAGGAGGTAGAGGAGACCGGTTCATGCTCACACGCTCGGTCAAATAGGGTTGCCCTCTAGGCCCCTTCCTCTTTCTGTTCTATGCTCTCTACACACGTGCACATAGTCAGGTGCTTTGGCAGAAGGTAGAGGGGACCAGTTCATGCTCACACGCTCGATCAGATAGGGTTGCCCTCGAGCCCCCTTCCTCTTTCTGTTCTATGCTGAGGCGATGAGTAGATTCTTGGTTTCACAGCAGGTTGGTCTGCGTGGCTTAGCGCTCCCTATTCGGGGCGATGAGCTACTGGATACTGAGTTTGCCGACGATCAGCTGTGTACTTGGAGGGCCAGGAGGTCAACCTGCACAGTTGTGAGCACGCTCTAGAGACGTTTTGCTGTGCATCAATCGCACTGATCAACTGGAGGAAGACAATGGCTTTCTGGGTTGAAATTGCCCCTACGTCTAATTGGTCGCCAGGTGAGGGCTTTAGATAAATTCCCTTAGGGATTGCAGTTCGCTACTTGAATTGTCAGGTTGCCTTGGGCTTGTCTCCTGAGCAGCAGACTGCTCCCCTCCTCCTGTCCATTAGGAGGAAGTTGCTACATTGGAGTTCGGCACGGCTCTCTTTGGTAGGCAGAGTTGTAGTGGCCAACCAGGTGTTGGTGGCTACTATGTGGTACATTACATCTTGTTGGATCTTTTCGAGCTCCTGCATCAGCCAGTTAGAGAGGCTGATCATGAATTTTCTTTGGTCAGGGCGCGACACCCCAGCTAGCTTGGGCCAAAGCAGCCTGCCAGGTCATCACTCTACCTTGTTCTCAGGGGGGGTTAGGAATTATAGACCCAGAACTGCAGAGCAGTGCAGAGCAGAGCCCTTCTTCGGATGTTTGTTGTCAGAGGACTGCTTTTAGGGGAGGAGCCGTGGAAGGAGTTGTTGGTTCAGCAGCTTAGAGCTCGAGTGCCTCATGTAGGAGGCCCTTGGAGACCTTCCATCAAGTGGATCTTCACAAAGATGCGCAGAGTTGGTTTGAGCAGGAGACTGGAGGATGGATTTGCTGCGAGCCTGCTTCGCTTTTGGGAGCAGCTGCGATGTGGCCTGGAGCAGCACCCACCCACATGCACGGAGAAGCGCTTGAGACAGCCCCTCGTTTGGAACCCCATGGTTAGCACTTAGAGAGGCCACTTGGTTGGTAGTAGGCCTCATGTTTCTTAAGGTCCCATGGCAGAGGGTCCAACACGCACTCTAGGCTTCAGTTCTCAGGTTTGTCAGAGGAGATACCATAGTTACCCGGAACGGGAACATGGAACGGGACCGGGAGGGTTCAGAACGGGACGGGAACGGGGAGGAGGAGGGGGGGCCGGAACGGGAACGGGGCAGGAACGGTCGACTATAGTAAGGCTTGAACTACCTCCATTCAGCTTAGTCCCAAATAAACTCCTAAACAACCCAAAAATTGTTCCCAAATCTGCCCCAAAACCTGCCCTCAAACTGCACCAAATATGTTCCTCAAAGAATCCCAAATCTGCCCCCAAAAGCCTACTTTTACCCGTTCCGCCCCACATTTTGCCATTCCGCCTCATGTTCCCCCCGTTCCGGAACACCGTTCTGGTTACACCCTGTTCCGGAACGGCGTTCCGTTCCCGACTCCGTTTCGGGAATGGGACTCGTCCGGAACGCTGTTTCGGAACATTTGGGCTGTGTTCCGCCCGTTCCCAGTTATAGTGGGAGATACAGAGCATCCAGCTACAAGGCATGAGAGGAGTGCAGAGCATGTGTCAGGACACCACAGAGGCTTTACCAGTTGAGTGGCTCAATCCTCTAGAGACAATAGCTCCCCGATGGATGGGGGCCTTCACACGACTGGAGGTACTCATTGCAGTTCGCTTGCTCAGAGCTTGTACCCTCCATGTTCTTCGAGATCCAAGCCGAGGGTCGACTACACAGAGTCTCAGTAGAGGCTCTACAGGTTGCAGAGTGTCGTTTTCAGACAATTTGAGTAGTAGGCATTTGTGGGAGGTGTTGCATCATGGATCTTGACCCAGTAGAGCTTGAGACAGGCCATTGGAGGCTTTGGGCTTGAGAGAGATGCCCTTTGGCACGAGTGCAATGGGATCCTGGAGAGTGGTTTTGAAGAGACCCCTTCTCTTTAGTCGACCACCTTGGGATCGCTTTCTTTCAGTACACTGTTCGACTGGGGCGTCACATACTAGCAACACGGAGAGAGGCTTGTCCTGCTGCAGCACTTCATTGGCAGGAGGAGGGTCTCACAGCTGAGTTCTTGTCAGGTTTTTGGGCGAGCTTGTGGGACTCCAGAAAACCGTAGCGAGTCACGTTGTTCTAGTGGCTAGTTGCACACAGAGCTATATCATTGGGGAGCTGGCTTGTACGTAGTGGCCTTTCGACAGCATGTGCAGCTTGTAACCATCCTTTGGAGAGTCAGCGTCACTGTCTGTGGGAGTGCGCCATGGCACAACAGGTTTGGCTTCCGGTTCTTCGGTTGATGCCAGCTCTTTCCTCAACGCGACAATACACTTGGGGGGTAGCTGCTTGGTCCATCCTCACGGGCTGTGCGTCACAGTTTGAGCTATCTTCCACCAGCAGGATGATAGTGATCCAAGGGGGTCGACCTACACTCGAGCCTGCTACAGAGCTTACCCCCTAGGAGTGGTGCAGTGAGAGAGAGGTGTGTTGGGAGCTTGTCTGTGGCCTGACACTCTGGTTCATTTGGCGGGCCCGTTGCTTCCGCATCTTCTAGGCTCGCCTTGTCCCACCAGCGGAGACTGTTCGTGACTTTTGGCTGGAGTTGATCCAGATTCCATACTCTCAGGGGACAGTTTGAGAGACTTCAGGGTAGCTCTGACCGCATGTGGGAGCGTAGAGAGGCGTTCCTACAACTTTGGCACCCTGGGCCTTTCTTCACCATGGCCCGGGGTGAGCCGAGATGGCACTACCGTCCACCTACGTGGCTTTTCCCTCCTCCCATCTCTTGATTTAGCCCTCATTGTACATATGTTGTTTTTGCATTGGGAGAGTCTCCGCTATGGTAGATGTAGCCCTCTCTCGTAGAGGTGATTGTAGCCCTATGTGCAGTTTTATCAACTAATGGAAGGATCTTTTTTTCGGAAAAAAAAAGGGGAGAAATAGGTAACATGGGGCCACTAGCCCCTAGGGCCCAAGGAAGACAAGGGAACCTAATGGGAAACATACTATAAAGCATGCAGAGATGTCTTATCCTTTTTAGTTTAAAGTTGAGTACTTGTTTCAAGTTTTAGCCAAGTAAGTTGCTTCAACTTATTTTGCGTATGCCTTTTCTAAAAACATTTTTGAATAAATAGTGGTTTGTTTTATCTAGTTTTTAGTAGCAAATAAAGTGATCTGTTTTTTTTTTTTCTTGTGTCCCTTGCTTTTGTAGTTTTATGAGTGTTTTATCCCCTCTTATAATTCGTGAGTTTAAACTATTCTGAACTTATGAAGGTATACCCTAAGCCTGAATGGAGCTACAAGGCCATGGAAATGAGCCAAAACCCTAGACTAGACATGGTTTAAATATCTTGACCTGCAAAAATTGCCTCAAAATGACCGGGCACAACCACAAAACAGCCCTCACTCCCTAACACTTGTTCTTGGGAGACACCAGTGATTGTACGAATCCAGAGAGATGCCATAACACCCTCTCTCAGCTCCTGGAAGGGAAGACGGCCTAGGGAGTTGGAGTGAGCAAACTGCAACTGTAAGGTGAGGGTTTCATGGACAAGGATATCTGTAACAATTCTCCGTAGTAGAAAAGTATCCTGCAGTATGCAATTCAATTGCTATGCATGAAAGATGTTTGGGAAGTAAAATGTTGTCCACTAAAAGTAAATCTAACAAGAATCTAACACAACAAGCATGTGCAGAAGGTACTTCTGTTGACCGCTCCAAGAGAAAGCATCAAATTTGACAGTAAAGGCATAAACTACTCGTATTCCGATCATTTCGCAACACCACCCTCGAGGAAAGAGTCATAAACTTGCACCTCCGGTCACATACCACATGCCAGAATTTCCAATTTGCTAAGGGAAGTCCAAAGAAAGGAGACAACGGAGGCTACTCAGAATTCAATTGCCTAATGACAAAGAACCAAGGAATTGCACCAACCACCATATAGAATGATGAATTGCAAAATGTATCTGAAGGAACTTCATTGGGATTGAGAATGAAAACTGCTACTGATCTTCATGTGTCTGGAACACATCCCGGGAGAATCTAAAAGCAATTGGTCCAAAACCTTACACCCAAAGAGTTGCACATATAGTGTTGCCACGTCAGCAACCTGTAAGTTGGTTAGGTTAGGATTTTTATCCTATTCCAATAGGCCCCTCGGCTGACTTCAGTAAGTTGGTAAAACTTCTTTTGCTTCTTCTTTTGTTAGGGTTTAGGCCCCTCGGTCGAGATTGCAAAACTCAATTAAGTCAGCTCAAAAATCCGAGGGTCATTTGGTTAGGTTAGGATTTTTATCCTATTCCAATAGGCCCCTCAGCCGACTTCAATAAGTTGGTAAAACTTCTTTTGCTTCTTCTTTTGTTAGGGTTTAGGCCCCTCGGTCGAGATTGCAAAACTCAATCAAATCAATTCAAAAATCCGGGGGTCATTCTGAGAATCAACCAGTGTTTCTTATTCCATAACGATGCAATACAGATGATTACAGATGCAAGTACAAGACATAAAAGAGGAGAGATAATCTGTGCGCCACAGAGGATATTGGCTCTGACAAAGAGATTGGCACGAACCACCTTTCTAGAGAGAGTGTGACTTGCCAAACAAACAGAGTGATCACATGTGTCTATATGACCTCAACGTAGAAACCCTAACCCTAAAACCCATCACATATTGCCCACTAAAATAAAAGCAATCGTCCTCGGTTGTAGGATTAGCAGAGAATGCAAATAATAATAAAAGAATGTCCACACTTTGTAACATTTACACAATGTTTCCTGTATTGAAATGCTGCAAGTGATCATTTTTTTTTTCCTGAGAAAGAGATCCTTCTATTAGTTAATGAAACTGCCCATAAGGCTACAACCACCTCTACTAGAGAGGTCTACAGCAAACATAAGGGGAGACTCTTTCAATGAAAAAACAGCATATGTACAATGAGGCTAAATCAATAGATGGGAGGAGGGAAAAGCAACATAGGTGGACGGTAATGCCATCTGAGCACACCCTGGACCATGGTGAAGAAAGGCCCAAGGCGCCAGAGTTGAAGGAAGGCCTCTCTACGCTCCCGCATGTGGTCGGAGCTGCCCCGGAGTCTCTCGAACTGTCCTCTGAGAGTATGGATCAGCTCTAGCCAAAGATCATGAACCGTCTCTGTTGGTGGTACATGGCGAGCCTCAAAGATGCGGAAGCAGCGGGGACGCCAGATGAACCAGAGTGTCAGGCCGCAGATGAGCTCCCAACACTCCTCTCTCTCTCTGCTCCACTCCTGTGGAGTAAGCTCCATAACAGGTTGGAGTGTAGGTCGACCCCCTTGCATCACTATCATCCTACTGGGGGAGGACATCTCAAACTGAAGTGCCGGGCCCGTAAGAGTGGACCAAGTAGCTGCCCGCCAGGTGTACTGCCGCGCTAAGGAAAGAGCTGGCATTAGCCGAAGGACACGAAGCCAAACCTGCTGCGCCAAAGGACAGTCCCAAAGACAATGACGTTGACTCTCCACAGAATGGTCACAAGTTGTGCATGCTGTCGAAAGACCACTATGTACAAGCCAACTCCCAACTGCGATAGCTCGATGTGCAACCAGCCACTGGAACAAAGTGACTCGCCGCGGCTGTCTGGAGTCCCACAACCTCGCCCAAAAAGCTGACAAGAACCCAGTTGTGAGACCCTCCTCCTGCCAATGAGGTGCTGCAGCATGACGAGCCTCTCTCTGTGCTGCCAGTATGTGACGTCCCAGACGAACAGTGTACTGAAAGAAAGGAATACCTGGGTGGTTGGCGGAGGAGAAGGGGTCCCTCCAAAACCACTCTCCAGGATCCCATGCACACGTGCCAGTGGACAACTCTCCTAGGCCCATAGCCTCCAGTGGCTAGTCTCAAGAGTTGCTGGGTCAGGATCTATGACACAAGTCCTCCCACAGATGCCCACAACTCGGATCCTCTGAAAACAGCACTCTGCCACCTGTGGGGCCTCTACTGAAACTTGATGTAAACGACCCTCACCTGTAGCTCGAAGAACAGGGAGGGTACAGCCTCTGAGCTAGCCCGAATTGCGATGAGAACCTCGAGTCGGGTGAAGGCTCCCATCCATTTGGGCGCTGATGACTCAAGAGGTGTGAGCCACGTAGCTGAGATTGCCTCTTTGATGTCCTGACACATGCTCTGCACCCCTCTCATGCCCTGTAGCTGGATGCTCTGAAGCTCCTCTGACAAGCCTGATAACTATAACCACTCACCTAGAGTGCATGCTGGACCGTCTGTCATGGGACCCCAAGAAACATGAGGCCTACTACCAACCAAGTGGCCTCTCTGAGTGGTAACCATGGGGTTTCAAACAAGGGGCTGCCTTAGGCGCTCCTCCGTGCAAGTAGGCTGATGCTGCTCAAGGCCTCTCCACAGCTCCCAAGAGCGGAGAAGACTCACAGCAAAACGGTCCTCCAGTCTCTTGCTCAAGCCAACTCTGCGCATCTCTGTGAAGATCCATCTGGTCGAAGGTCGCCAGGGGCCTCCAGCCTGGGGCACCCTAGCACTAAGCCGCTGAAGCAAAAACTCCTTCCAGGGCTCCTCCCCCGGAAGCAATCCTCTGATAACAAACTTCCCAAGAAGGGCTCTGCTCTGCTGTGCTGGGTCTATGGTCCCCAACCCTCCCTGAGAACAAGGAAGAGTGATGACCTGCCAAGCCACTTTGGCCCGGGCTATCCGAGTGTCGCGCCTTGACCAAAGGCAAGTCCAAGCCAACCTGACAGCCCAAGTATCGAATTGCAGTCCCGAGGGGAATCCAGCTGAAATCCTCACCTGGCAGCCAATCTGACGTAGGAGCACTACCAACCGAGAAAGCCACAGTCTTTCTCCAGTTGATCCGTGCGCCTGATGCACAACAAAAGGCCTCAAGAACTTGGTCACACCTGTGAAGGTTGGTCTCTTGGCCCTCTAAGTACAAAGCTGAGTTGTTTGCAAACTCAACATCCAGCAGCTCGTCGGCCCGAATAGGGAGCGCTAAGCCATGTAAACCAACCTGCTGTGAAACCAAAAATCTGCTCATCGCCTCAGCATAGAACAGAAAGAGAAAGGGGGCAAGAGGGCAGCCCTGTCTGACCGAACTTGTGAGCATGAAGCGATCTCCTCTGCCACCTGCCAACAATACCTGACTGTGTGCCCGTCTGTAGAGAGCTGACACACCTCTGATCCAAGCATCTGAGAAGCCCATCTTGCGTAGAGTTCCCTCCAAGAAGTCCCAGTCAACTCTATCATAGGTCTTCTCAAAGTCGAGAAGGAGTATCACCAGATCCTCACCACGGAGGCAAGCGAGGGCAGAAGCCTCCCAAAACGTAAAGATGTTGTCAAGGATACTACGCTCCTTGACAAAATCTGTCTGTGTCCCATGTATAATGCTCTCTAGAAGTGGCTGAATCCTCAAACTCAAAGCCTTGGCAAGAATTTTGTAGGTTGAGTTGAGGATGGTGATGGGCCGCCACTGTCGAATCTCATCCAAGGAGCCACCCTCCTTGGGAGTGAGGTAAATGAGACCCTCACTCATGCTGTCAGGCATGTCTTCTGTGTGCAGGATGTACTGAAAAGCGCTGCAGAGACTTGAGCAAAGCAAGTCCCAGTACTCTAAGAAAAAACTGGGAGTCAAACCATCCTCACCTGGACAACTACCACGGGGAAGTGCTCTGAGGGCCCCATGGAGCTCCTCTAGCTGAAGAGGCTGCTCAAGCCTCTGGCGCATCTCCTCAGTCACAAGACAAGGCATCTGTGCCCAAACCTGCTCTCTGCAACCATCTTGACGCTCCGACCGAGGCTCTGTTGAAGCAAGTCAGAGTAAAAGTCGGTAGCAACTGCTCGCATGTCCTCAGACTCTGAAGCAACTGACCCGTCAAGCCTCCTCAACTGGCTGACCTTGGCATGCGTATACCGGGGTCCCACCGCCTCAAAGAAAGCCCTTGTCACTCTGTCACCCACTTGGGTCCACTGAGATGCCTGTCGATGGAAGGCAAACGCATGGCGCCTCTCCTCTGTGCTGGCAAGCTCGTGACGAGCCTGCTGCAACTGCTCCTCCAACCAAGGCCTGTCTGGATGCTGCTCCTGCATCCTCTGCAAGGAAGCAACGCCCCGTCGGAGGTGTTCCTCCTCCTCTCTCGCTGCAGCCAGGCGGGCCATGAACTCCTGAAGAAAAAGCCGACTGAGCTGAGCAAGTCCAAAGGCCACCCTGTGAGCAGGAGAGTCCTTTACGGCTAAGCCCTCTATCCAAATAGCCACACTCTCTCTCTGAGCAGAGAGTCCAGGAAAACCCTCTCAGGAATACGAAGCATCGTGCTCTCCCTCCTCTGTCTATCTGTCACTATGAGGATCACTGGTGCATGGTCTGAAAAAGAAGTACCAGCCAGAATGCAGACTGTCCCACCCAAGTCAGAGAAGTGGTCACTAGTGTAGAAGCGATCTATCCGAGATAGATTCACTCCTCCCACTCTGCGGTCCGAACGAGAGAAAGCCTACTGTCAGGGGGCCTCACAAAGCTAGAATGCTGCCACACATCTGAAACCCGCAGAGTCATACAAAACCTCTCCCAAGCCGCCAACTCAACTCCATGCACAGTGGTATGGCTACCTCCAATCCTGTCAGAGGGGTCCTCCAACATGTTGAAGTCACCCCCAATGCACCATTGCTTTGCCTGCGGCAGAGACTCAACAATATGAGACCAAAACTTTGCACGTGCACTCGCCACATTGGGCGCATAGATGTTCAAGAAGCCCACGAGGGAACCTTGAACCTGCATAGTCATCCACTGAGCCCTGCCTGGCACAATAATCCCTTTGCCCACTATGGCTTGCTGCAAAGAGTCCGCAATAGTCTAACATACCCCTCCCTGGATGCCTCAGGTCCAAATGCAGCTGACCAAAACGTCTCATAGCGACCACGCAAAATCTGACCACATCGTCGAATGCGGCTCTCACAAAGATGCGCAAGACCAGCTGGGGGCCGGGGGCGGGGGCGATGGCGATGACGAGAGAGAAGGGGGGGCAGTACGTGCGCAGGGGGAGAGGGCGAGGGCAGCAGCGAGCCGAGTTCTCAATTTGTTCCTTCTGCGAGTGATCATTTAGTTATGCATACTTGTGTAATATGCATAAGGGATAAGCTAGCTGTAGACATGTTGAGTGCGTCCAAAATCTGGCACAGGTGTACACCATTTCAATGCATATACAAATGACATCAGAGGACAAGCTCCCAATTGATGTCTCTTTGGATGCAATCGTTCATCCAAAGTACGTGGAGAGTCACAAAAGTGAACATCTTCCTTATGATATGACGGACGCATGCCGTGACAGTAATTAAGTTAATCCAAAAGCTTCTTTATACATCTGTATCAAATCTGTTAACTCCTCAGACTCCAGTGGCTCTGTGAGTAGAAAGTGTGTGTGTTTGCATCGGCAAGAAACACAGAAGTACTGAAATCAGTATATTAACTGTAAAATTCGACAAATTTCATTGAAAATGAGCAAAAATCAGTAAATTGAATGCAAATATTCTGATTATCCTGGAGAACCAGTTAAAAATAGAGGAGAAATTTCCCTGTTTTTCCTGCAAAATCAGTAAGTTTATAGAATACTCCGATTTCTGCTAAATATCAGAAAAGTTGGCAAATACATGCTCTGATTTTATGAGAAATCAGCAAACAGTGTATAAATTATTGCCTGCACACTGTTTCAGCAATTATCCTTTGAAAATACATCATCTGACCTAGAAATCTATCCACAGGTGTGCACACAGTTCATCCAGTAGCCAACCCGGCTCTGATACCATGAAACAAACACGCAGGAGGATCTCTCGGCTACTCGAACTGCCTATGGACACACGTCGGATGAACCACATGACCACCACCGTCTGCCAGCACCCCCTTGCTCCGACAGCGTTCGAGGTTGTAGGCGCGCGCTTGTAAGGCCGGGCGTCCCATACGCCCAGCTTCATCTCCTCGAGGTGACCTCGTGCACTCCTAGCCTCGTAGATTAGCCACTGGCACTCTACCGGTGGACAACTACAAATGAGGCCTTGGCCTCCTTTTATAAAAGTGATGGTGCCATAGACTATTCAATGGTCATGCTGTTTTTTATGTTTACTGTGCACCAACTGAGCTCAATGACATGCTGGACATATCTCAATCTTGGTTGCATTTTGTATGTCACAGTATGTGTGCACATGGCGTTTATGTTATGTGTTCATTCTGATTACAAACTCTTCAGATGAGCTCCGAATTGTTAATAAATTGTTATGCCATAACATAATACTTCAATGAGCTTTGTCACCTGTGCATCTCGTTATTAGTGCCATGTTTTGGAACTTTATTTCAAGCGCGGACGGATTATGTTTTGTAAGTGACAACATTGTTATGACTATTAGCACAGTAAATATTTTTAGTAAAATAAACTTCTTGTAAGATTATGTTTTCTGCAATCCGACCTTTTAAACAGTGTTTGAAATTGATTGCACCAGTTTTGTGGAGAAGTATGGGACTCATGTCATTGTTGGAGTAAAGATTGGTGGAAAGGATGTGATCTATATCAAGCAACACTCCTCTTCGTCTCTGTCAGCTGTTGGTGTCCAGAAGATTTTGGAAGCAAAATCAAAGGAAAGGTTTTCTTCAGTGGAAGGCAACACGTCTAGAGAAAGGATAAACAAAGGAAAGGTTATAATCTGCTTGTATACCTTCGGTTGATTTTGCCTTCTGATTTGGGTCGTGCCTTCTACAGATTGATTTGTCAAAAGGTTCTTACTATTTGTATTGAATACCAGATAAGGGATGGCTCAATGCTAGTGTCAAACGGAATGAATTCTGGGAATGCTTACCAGGATGCACATAAGGTTTAAATCTGTCTTGAAATAATTGAGCTGACTGTTCTGCTACTGGCATCATGACTTGCAGTAGCGCATGCACTAAGTTGGATGTATCTGAGGATCAAATTTGAAAATTTTCTGCAGAGTGGAGTGCCTTATCCTTGGATGAATGATTCGTCAGCGGATTCGACAATTGAGACCAATGTATGTGTGAGAGTTTGTTTTACAAGCCTTGGGTCTTTTTTGTGCATGCTGTGAAATTTAATCTTCTAGAGGCAGCTCAGGGATATATAAATATGCCTTAGTGAGGTTGAAGTTTCTGGTTCTAAATCAAAAGGGAATCTCAGCCATGTCCTTGTTTGAGCAGTCTTGTCTACGTTCTGCTGAAAATTGTGTACGCCAAGGAAAGAGAGGAAAGAGTAACATATTATGGCCATTGCAGGAGGTGACAGTGATATTTAAGAGAAAAGGTGGGTGGGATTCTGCTCAAACTCATGAGGAGTGGCTTCAGACAGTACCTTCAGCTCCTGACATTGTATCGATGTCTTTTGTCCCGATTACATCTCTTCTCAATGGGGTTACCGGCACTGGGTTTCTCAGTCATGCAATAAACCTTTACCTACGTTGTATGATAAGTGGCAGTTTTTTTTTTCCCTTTCCATCACTCTTCTTTTCTGGTCGACACTGATGCTATGTGTCTGGTGTGGCAGATAAACCTCCAATACAAGAATTGCATCACTTTTTAGAGTTTCAGCTGCCCAAGGAATGGGCCCCAGCATATGGGGACCTTC